>NC_088400.1:13227568-13245068 GCF_034236695.1 Oncorhynchus nerka | reverse complement strand
TCACCCACCAACCAAGGACCAAGCGGCGTGGTAAACGGAGGCAGCAGCAACAGCCGCAGCAGGAGAAGCAACAGGTGCAGCAGGAGCAACAGCAGCAGCAGCAGCAAAGGCAGCAGCAGGAGAAGCAACAGAGGCAGCAGCAGCAGCAGCAAAGGCAGCAGCAGGAGAAGCAACAGAGGCAGCAGCAGCAGCAGCAGCAGTGGGAGAGGCTGCCCTATTTGGATAAATGGACTTGGGAGGAGATCCTTGACGGGAAAGGATTGTTGCTTTTTTGTTACTAGCTACTAGCGGCTGCTTTGTGACTAGCTACTAGCTACTAGCGGCTGCTTTGTGACTAGCTACTAGGGGCTGCATTGTTACTAGCTACTAGCTACCAGCGACTGCATTGTTACTAGCTACTAGGGGCTGCATTGTTACTAGCTACTAGCGGCTGCTTTGTGACTAGCTACTAGCTACTAGGGGCCGCATTGTTACTAGCTACTAGCTACCAGTGGCTGCATTGTTACTAGCTACTAGGGGCTGCATTGTTACTAGCTACTAGCTACTAGCGGCTGCTTTGTGACTAGCTACTAGCGGCTGCTTTGTGACTAGCTACTAGCGGCTGCTTTGTGACTAGCTACTAGGGGCTGCATTGTTACTAGCTACTAGCGGCTGCTTTGTGACTAGCTACTAGCTACTAGGGGCCGCATTGTTACTAGCTACTAGCTACCAGTGGCTGCATTGTTACTAGCTACTAGGGGCTGCATTGTTACTAGCTACTAGCTACTAGCGGCTGCTTTGTGACTAGCTACTAGCGGCTGCTTTGTGACTAGCTACTAGCGGCTGCTTTGTGACTAGCTACTAGGGGCTGTATTGTGACTAGCTACTAGGGGCTGCATTGTTACTAGCTACCAGACGGCATCCCTAGCCGCATCCTCAGAGCATGTGCAGACCAGCTGGCTGGAGTGTTTACGGACATATTCAATCTCTCCCTATCCCAGTCTGCTGTTCCCACTTGCTTCAAGATGTCCACCATTGTTCCTGCCCCCAAGAAAGCAAAGGTAACTGAACTAAATGACCATCGCCCCATAGCACTCACTTCTGTCATCATGAAGTGCTTTGAGGCTAGTCAAGGATCGTATCACCTCCACCTTACCTGACAGCCTATACCCACATCAATTTGCATACCACACCAATAGATTCACAGACGACCCAATTGCCATCGCAATGCACACTGCCCTATCCCATCTGGACAAGAGGAATACCTACGTATGTATGAATATAGCTCAGCCTTCAACACCATTGTACCTTTCAAGCTCATCATCAAGCTTGAGACCCTGGGTCTGAACCCCACCCTGTGCAACTGGATCCTGGACTTCCAGACGGTTCGCCCCCAGGTGGTGAAGTAGGAAACAACACCTCCACTACGCTGATCCTCAACACAGGGACCCCACATGGGTGCATTCTCAGCCTCCTCCTGTACTCCTTGTTCACCCATGACTGCGTGGCCACGCACGCCTCCATCTCAATCATCAGGTTTGCAGACGACTCAACGGTAGTAGGCCTGATTACCAACAATGACGAGACAGTCTACAGCACAGGGAGGAGATGATGGACCTGGGAGTGTAGTGCCAGGAAAATAACCTCTCCCTCAATGTCAACAAAACAAAGGAGATGATTGTGGACTTCACGGCGAGGTCAGTACAGGTGCATCAAAGCTGGTACAGGGAAGCAGCTTCTATCTCAAGGCCATCAGACTGTATTTTAGTCAATGCCATTCCAACATTGCTCATCCTAATATTTATATATTTATTAATTCCATTCTTTTACTTTTAGATTTGTGTATATTGTTAGATACTACCGCACTGTTGGAGCTAGGAACACAAGCATTTCGCTACAACCGCAATAAAAACTTCTAAATATGTGTATGTGACCAATATAATGTGATTTGATTAGGGGGTGCATTGTTACTAGCTACTAAGCAGCACAGTTCCTCCTCGCTGTTAGATCCACAATAAGTTTGCATGCTGTTCTGTTAGGTCAAATACAGTCAACAGATTGTTGCAAACAAGAGCGATGCTGCTTTCAACTTTGCTTCTTAATATATATCATTCTATTTCAATGATTCCAACAGTTCACATTTCAAGTTTAAAAAAAAACTACAGTACCAGCAAGAAGTTTTAGAACACCTACTCATTCAAGGGTTATTCTATGTTGTAAAATTATAGTGAGGACATCAAAACTATGAAATAACACATATGGAGTCATGTAGTAAACAAACATTTAAAACAAAATCTAAATGTATTTTAGATTCTTCAAGGTAGCAACCCTTTGCCTTGATGACAGCTTTGCACATTAGGCAGTCTCTCAACCAGCTTCATGAGGTAGTCACCTGGAATGCATTTCAATTAATAGGTGTGCCTTTCCTTCTTAATGCGTTTAGCCAATCAGTTGTGTTGTGACAAGGTGGGGTTGTGTTCTGTCTTTGACTTCACTATCAATAAATGTGACGACTGTTATTTTATCAAATCAATTCTCTATGTGTAATTATTATTATGTGCTTAAACTAATCATGTAAACTTTAACTAGGAAGTAGGGGCACCACGGGAAAATGTTTAGAGTCCCTATTTCCCGAATCGACTCTTCAGATATTTTCATATCGTATCGATTAGTCTTCTATTAATGTATCATTATTACCTCATCAGCCTCATTACTGAATGCCGCAAACCCTTGTTTGCCCGAATCCTAGCCTAAATGATGAATTAGCGATACACAAATTGGCTTAATTATTTACTAGACCGGTATGACTGCTTGGTAGACAATGGAAAGGGGTGGGGACAGATAAAAAGCGGGGAAAACAACATGGATTCACTACACACAGTTGATAATTATATTCATTGAAATGCTAATCCTTTGCACATGAACGGCCGCTCATTTGAAAAGAATTGCAATGTATATATTTACGCCCATATGTTGTTGTTGTCTTCTCTGTTGGAACTGCCAGTCCGTCTGCTGGAGAGTCAGTTCATCAAAAGTGTCTTTCGTAGTTGTCGCTTTCTGAGCGGTTCTGGATAGTGTTCTGGATAGTGTTCTGGATGGTGTTCTGGATAGTGTTCTGGATAGTGTTCTGGATGGTGTTCTGGATGGTGTTCTGGATAGTGTTCTGGATGGTGTCAGCTGTAATGGATACGTCAGCAGTACAGATGGTTGTTGCATAGAATAGATGCTTCCGGGTTTGTCGGTATTCTTGTACTAGACTTATGAAATTTCCACCTGCAGACTAGTAATTCTACGTCTAGGATTTGCTCTTATTCTGTAGTGAAGAGCGCAGGGCACCAGTGGCGAATTTGCCAATCTTGGTGTTCTCGGGCAAATGCCAAACGTCCTGCACGGTGTTGGGCTTTAAGCACAACCCCCACCTGTGGACGTCGGGCCCTCATACCACCCTCATGGAGTCTGTTTCTGACCATTTGAGCAGACACATGCACATTTGTGGCCTGCTGGAGGTCATTTTGCAGGGCTCTGGCAATGCTCTTCCTGCTCCTCCTTGCACAAAGGCGGAGGTAGCGGTCCTGATGCTGGGTTGTTGCCCTCCTACGGCCTCCTCCACTTCTCCTGATGTACTGGCCTGTCTCCTGGTAGCGCCTCCATGCTCTGGACACTACGATAACAGACACAGCAAACCTTCTTGCCACAGCTCGCATTGATGTCCATCCTGGATGAGCTGCACTACCTGAGCCACTTGTGTGGGTTGTAGACTCCGTCTCATGCTACCTCTAGAGTGAAAGCACCGCCAGCATTCAAAAGTGACCAAAACATCAGCCAGGAAGCATAGGAACTGAGAAGTGGTCCGTGGTCACCACCTGCAGAACCACTCCTTTATTGGGGGTGCCTTGCTAATTGCCTATAATTTCGACCTGTTGTCTATTCCATTTGCACAACAGCATGTGAAATTTATTGTCAATCAGTGTTGCTTCCTAAGTGGACAGTGTGATTTCACAGAAGTGTGATTGACTTGGAGTTACATTGTGTTGTTTAAGTGTTCCCTTTATTTTTTTGAGCAGTGTATAAGTCTGCTGTTAATGACAATGCAGAGGATTTTCCCAAGGTTGCTGTTGATGCATATCCCATGGTAGTTATTGGGGTCAAATTTGTCTCTACTTTTGTGGATTGGGGTGATCAGTCCTTGGCTTCGAATATTGGGGAATATGCCAGAGCTGAGGATGATGTTAAAGAGTTTAAGTATAGCCAATTGGAATTTGTGGTCTGTATATTTTATCATTTAATTTAGGATATCGTCAACACCACAGGCCTTTTTCGGTTTGAGGAATTGCATTTTTTCCTGTAGTTCATTCAGTGTAATTGGAGAATCATTTACATTACATTTAAGTCATTTAGCAGACGCTCTTATCCAGAGCGACTTACAAATTGGTGCATTCACCTTATGACCTCCAGTGGAACAGTAGTGCATCTAAATCTTTTCAGGGGGAGGGGGGGTGAGAGGGATTACTTTATCCTATCCTAGGTATTCCTTAAAGAGGTGGGGTTTCAGGTGTCTCCGGAAGGTGGTGATTGACTCCGCTGTCCTGGCGTCGTGAGGGAGTTTGTTCCACCATTGGGGGGCCAGAGCAGCGAACAGTTTTGACTGGGCTGAGCGGGAACTGTACTTCCTCAGTGGTAGGGAGGCGAGCAGGCCAGAGGTGGATGAACGCAGTGCCCTTGTTTGGGTGTAGGGCCTGATCAGAGCCTGGAGGTACTGAGGTGCCGTTCCCCTCACAGCTCCGTAGGCAAGCACCATGGTCTTGTAGCGGATGCGAGCTTCAACTGGAAGCCAGTGGAGGGAGCGGAGGAGCGGGGTGACGTGAGAGAACTTGGGAAGGTTGAACACCAGACGGGCTGCGGCGTTCTGGATGAGTTGTAGGGGTTTAATGGCACAGGCAGGGAGCCCAGCCAACAGTGAGTTGCAGTAATCCAGACGGGAGATGACAAGTGCCTGGATTAGGACCTGCGCCGCTTCCTGTGTGAGGCAGGGTCGTACTCTGCGGATGTTGTAGAGCATGAACCTACAGGAACGGGCCACCGCCTTGATGTTAGTTGAGAACGACAGGGTGTTGTCCAGGATCACGCCAAGGTTCTTAGCGCTCTGGGAGGAGGACACAATGGAGTTGTCAACCGTGATGGCGAGATCATGGAATGGGCAGTCCTTCCCCGGGAGGAAGAGCAGCTCCGTCTTGCCGAGGTTCAGCTTGAGGTGGTGATCCGTCATCCACACGGATATGTCTGCCAGACATGCAGAGATGCGATTCGCCACCTGGTCATCAGAAGGGGGAAAGGAGAAGATTAATTGTGTGTCGTCTGCATAGCAATGATAGGAGAGACCATGTGAGGTTATGACAGAGCCAAGTGACTTGGTGTATAGCGAGAATAGGAGAGGGCCTAGAACAGAGCCCTGGGGGACACCAGTGGTGAGAGCACGTGGTGTGGAGACGGATTCTCGCCACGCCACCTGGTAGGAGCGACCTGTCAGGTAGGACGCAATCCAAGCGTGGGCCGCGCCGGAGATGCCCAACTCGGAGAGGGTGGAGAGGAGGATCTGATGGTTCACAGTATCGAAGGCAGCCGATAGGTCTAGAAGGATGAGAGCAGAGGAGAGAGAGTTAGCTTTAGCAGTGCGGAGCGCCTCCGTGATACAGAGAAGAGCAGTCTCAGTTGAATGACTAGTCTTGAAACCTGACTGATTAGGATCAAGAAGGTCATTCTGAGAGAGATAGCGGGAGAGCTGGCCAAGGACGGCACGTTCAAGAGTTTTGGAGAGAAAAGAAAGAAGGGATACTGGTCTGTAGTTGTTGACATCGGAGGGATCGAGTGTAGGTTTTTTCAGAAGGGGTGCAACTCTCGCTCTCTTGAAGACGGAAGGGACGTAGCCAGCGGTCAGGGATGAGTTGATGAGCGAGGTGAGGTAAGGGAGAAGGTCTCCGGAAATGGTCTGGAGAAGAGAGGAGGGGATAGGGTCAAGCGGGCAGGTTGTTGGGCGGCCGGCCGTCACAAGACGCGAGATTTCATCTGGAGAGAGAGGGGAGAAAGAGGTCAGAGCACAGGGTAGGGCAGTGTGAGCAGAACCAGCGGTGTCGTTTGACTTAGCAAACGAGGATCGGATGTCGTCGACCTTCTTTTCAAAATGGTTGACGAAGTCATCTGCAGAGAGGGAGGAGGGGGGGAGGGGGAGGAGGATTCAGGAGGGAGGAGAAGGTTGCAAAGAGCTTCCTAGGGTTAGAGGCAGATGCTTGGAATTTAGAGTGGTAGAAAGTGGCTTTAGCAGCAGAGAGAGAAGAGGAAAATGTAGAGAGGAGGGAGTGAAAGGATGTCAGGTCCGCAGGGAGGCGAGTTTTCCTCCATTTCCGCTCGGCTGCCCGGAGCCCTGTTCTGTGAGCTCGCAATGAGTCGTCGAGCCACGGAGCGGGAGGGGAGGACCGAGCCGGCCTGGAGGATAGGGGACATAGAGAGTCAAAGGATGCAGAAAGGGAGGAGAGGAGGGTTGAGGAGGCAGAATCAGGAGATAGGTTGGAGAAGGTTTGAGCAGAGGGAAGAGATGATAGGATGGAAGAGGAGAGAGTAGCGGGGGAGAGAGAGCGAAGGTTGGGACGGCGCGATACCATCCGAGTAGGGGCAGTGTGGGAAGTGTTGGATGAGAGCGAGAGGGAAAAGGATACAAGGTAGTGGTCGGAGACTTGGAGGGGAGTTGCAACGAGGTTAGTGGAAGAACAGCATCTAGTAAAGATGAGGTCGAGCGTATTTCCTGCCTTGTGAGTAGGGGGGGAAGGTGAGAGGGTGAGGTCAAAAGAGGAGAGGAGTGGAAAGAAGGAGGCAGAGAGGAATGAGTCAAAGGTAGGCGTGGGGAGGTTAAAGTCGCCCAGAACTGTGAGAGGTGAGCCGTCCTCAGGAAAGGAGCTTATCAAGGCATCAAGCTCATTGATGAACTCTCCGAGGGAACCGAGGGAACCTGGAGGGCGATAAATGATAAGGATGTTAAGCTTGAAAGGGCTGGTAACTGTGACAGCATGGAAATCCAGTGTGTTCTGGTGATATTTAATAATTGACTCTAGGATTGTATTTGATCATGTATATCATGTATATGTTTATGCTGTTTGTTCTTTGTTATAGAGCCAAACAGATTGGAGAAGTGGTTCATCCATCTCCATTTGTCACGACTTCCACCGAAGTTGGTCCCTCTTCTTGTTCGGCGGTCGACTTCACCAACTAGCCATCGCTGATCCATTTTTCATTTTCCATTGGTTTTTGTCTTGTCTTCCATCACATCTGGTTTCTATCCCATCAATTACATGTTGTGTATTTAACCCTCTGTTTCTCCTCATGTCTTTGTCGGTGATTGTTTGTAGTATGTTTTGTGCAAGTCATGTTCTGGTGTGCGATGGGGGTTTGTACCCTTTTATACTGAGTTGTTTTTAGCATTTATTAAACTGCTCTGTTTATACCAAGTTCCCTCTCCTGCGCCTGACTTCCCTGCCACCAACACGCACCATTACACCATTCTGGATAGATAACTCTTCATGTTGTTTGTTTAGTGTTTTCCAAGAAGTGGTTATATTCTGATTCCTGACATGCTGATCCTTCTTTTTCCGTTGTGTATTTCTGTATTGTTTTAGGGATTCACCATAGTGAAGGCGTAGGCTCAGGTTTTCTGGGTCTCTATGTTTTTGATTGGATAGGTTTCTCAAATTCTTAGGTTTTTGCGTTCTTCATCAAAACATTTGTCACTGTTGTTAATTTCTTAGGTAGTCTGCTTGAAGTGTTTTGATTTGTTAGGGAAGCTGAGAGGTCAAATATACTGTTTAGGTTTTCTACTGCCAAGTTTACTTACACCTTCTCTATTACAGTGAAACGTTTTGTCCCGGAAGTTGTCTCAAAGGGATTGAATTGGTTGTTGGCTAATAGTTTTTGGGGTAGGTTTATACATGTCATAATAGTATTCAGTTCCTTTGGCTTTGATGCCTCATGATTGAGTATTTCTCTGTTCAATTAGACAGTAATTTTGCTGTGATCTCTCTCTCAACACAACATTAATCTCCAGCTTTCAAATATCTCTCCATCCACGAGCTGTAAAAAACAATTTCCTGGCTGATTCAGGCTATTTCGTTAAGTTCATAAGAGAGAAATATATTTTAGTTTGGGAGTAATCCCATTCGTCATTATTTTGAAAAACAAAACCAAGACATTCTGTTCTGTGTTTCGGTCGTTGTGTTCTCCAGAATCAAAGACAACGTTACCCCACTGACTGGAGCAGAAACACCACAGAGAACATTTGTATAGAGAGAGACCACGTTTCCTGTTTACAATGGGCTACTACAGTATCTAGGACCTATGCCTTTTGCATTATAGCACAAAGCAGAATAGTCAGCGTAAATGAAAATGATTCATGCTCGGCGGCCAGACAACACATAGATAGAATCCAGTCCTCCAATGTTTTATTACTGTATCTGTGTTGTCAATGGAAGGTGAGAAAAGAGGCAGACGGACAGACCCAGTCCCCATTCTCCCATTCTGACAGAGCAGACAGACAGACCCAGTCCCCATTCTCCCATTCTGACAGAGCAGATGGACGGACACAGCCCCATTCTGACAGAGCAGATGGACAGATCCAGTCCCCATTCTGACAGAGAAGACGGACGGACACAGTCCCCATTCTCCCATTCTGACAGAGCAGACAGATGGACACAGTCCCCATTCTCCCATTCTGACAGAGCAGATGGACAGATCCATTCTCCCATTCTGACAGAGCAGATGGACAGATCCAGTCCCCATTCTTCCATTGTGACAGAAATGACGGACGGACCCAGTCCCCATTCTGACAGAGCAGACGAACAAACCAAGTCCCCATTCTGACAGAGCAGGCGGCCCCTGTCCCCATTCTCCCATTCTGAAAAAGCAGACAGACAGACCCAGTCCCCATTCTGACAGATGGATCCAATCCCATTCTCCCATTCTGACAGAGCAGAAGGACAGACCCAGACCGAAACGGATCCAGTCCCCATTTTCCATTGTGACAGAGCGGAGCAGATGGACCCAGTCCTCATTCTACCATTCTGACAGAGCTGATGGACAGACCCAGTCCCCATTCTGACAAAGCAGACGGACAGACCCAGTCCCCATTCTGACAGAGCAGACGGACAGACCCAGTCCCCATTCTGACAGAGCAGACGGACAGACAGACCCAGTACCCATTCTGACAGAGCAGACAGACGGATCCAGTCCCCATTCTGACAGAGCAGACAGACGGATCCAGTCCCCATTCTGACAGAGCAGACGGACAGACCCAGTCCCCCTTCTCCCATTCTGACAGAGCAGACCAACGGACCCATTCCCCAGTCCCCATTCTGACAGAGCAGACCTACGGACCCAGTCCCCATTCTCCCATTCTGACAGAGCAGACCTACGGACCCATTCCCCATTCTGACAGAGCAGACCTACGGACCCAGTCCCCATTCTCCCATTCTGACAGAGCAGACCTACGGACCCAGTCCCCATTCTCCTATTCTGACAGAGCAGACCTACGGACCCAGTCCCCATTCTCCCATTCTGACAGAGCAGACCTACGGACCCAGTCCCCATTCTCCCATTCTGACAGAGCAGACCTACGGACCCAGTCCCCATTCTCCCATTCTGACAGAGCAGACCTACGGACCCAGTCCCCATTCTCCCATTCTGACAGAGCAGACCCATGGACCCATTCCCCATTCTCCCATTCTGACAGAGCAGACCTACGGACCCAGTCCCCATTCTGACAAAGTGGAGCGATCGGACCCAGTCCCCATTCTCCCTCTCTGACAGAGCAGACGGATGGACCCAGTCCCCATTCCCACTCTCTGACAGAGCAGACAGACAGACCCAGTCTCCATTCTCCCTCTCTGACAAAGCAGATGGATGGACCCAGTCCCCATTCCCCCTCTCTGACAGAGCAGACAGACAGACCCAGACCCCATTCTCCCTCTCTGACAGAGCAGACGGATGGACCCAGTCCCTATTCTCTCATAGAGCGCTTTGCTTTCACAACCTGAGACAGTCCTCAGACCGAAGCTGCATCAGACATAGCACTGAATTCCCTATCCAGAGCCCTGGTCAACAGTAGTGCACTATATAGGGAATAGAGTGAAATTTGAGACAAAACCAAACCCTCTTATTCACTAGACAGCAAAAATCTAAGTGGAGGGAATTTTGTGGCCAAACAGCGAGTTGAGTTTGCATCATAGACGTGCTGAATGAGAGGTAACTTTTATATTATGGAGGTGGTGAATGGCTTTGACACCTCAGAAATGAGCTCTATTCAGGCGTACAATCGTCTCAGACACCTTCTCAAGCAGCAAGAGCACAGTATTTTGCACAACAATGGCGCCTGGCCTGCATCTTGTCTGAATAACAAGCGGAAGAAAATTCAGTGTAACGGTAGCTATCTATCTATGGCTGTCTGCCTGTCTGGGACTCAAACACAGCATTTACCCCTCTGGGCTCTGGCTTTGACGTTTAATCTCTAGGATGTGTCCCAAATGGCACCCTATTCCCTAGTACATCTATTTGGTAGTGCACTATCAAGGGAATAATGTGCTTATTGAGATGCAGCCCCACAGATATGTTATTACTAAAGGGGGCCCTAACATTTGGTTGGGCCCCCCTACCTCATGGGTAAAACAATTGAGACTCCTTTTGATGGCGGTTGATGTTTCGTTTTAAAGTACATTTCCTGCAATTCTACACATTTTGCCACGGGGTGGATAGAATTTTAGACTAACTTACCAATCTAAAAAGTGTTAGCTGACATAGCTAATTGAGTGACTGTCAGAGATGATGCACAACCACATTTTGAAATTGCACCTTGTGTATTCTACTATTCTAACTCTCAACAGTAAATTGTGACCCCGACTGAGTTCCAAAATAAAACAAATGATAATATATATTTTTTTTTCCGGGGGCCCCTTACTAGCCGGGTGCCCTAAGCGACCGCTTGTGCTGCTTTGGTCTTGGGTCGGCCCTGTCTAAAGGTCAACGCTCCATGTAAAATGACAGTAATGGCAGGGACGGTCTACAGTACTAGTCATTGCCATTATTGCACTGCTTTTCCAATTCATAAAATGGGCTAATTTCAAAGAGCCATTTTAATAGGCTGATATCGTACTGTATGTCAATATTTCCAGGAATGGACGGCAATAGGGAGCACACACATACTGTATACTCTCTCATTGCCTCCACACCCTTTCAACTCACCATGTTGCAGTATTACAGTACTACATGCAGGCATAGTGTATAGCCTACATAGTGTATAGTCTACATAGTGTATAGCTTACACAGTGTATAGCCTACATAGTGTATAGCCTACATAGTGTATAGCCTACATAGTGTATAGCCTACACAGTGTATAGCCTACATAGTGTATAGCCTACACAGTGTATAGCTTACATAGTGTATAGCTTACATAGTGTATAGCCTACATAGTGTATAGCCTACACAGTGTATAGCCTACATAGTGTATAGCCTACACAGTGTATAGCCTACATAGTGTATAGCTTACATAGTGTATAGCCTACATAGTGTATAGCCTACATAGTGTATAGCCTACATAGTGTATAGTCTACATAGTGTATAGCCTACACAGTGTATAGCCTACATAGTGTATAGCTTACATAGTGTATAGCCTACATAGTGTATAGCCTACATAGTGTATAGCCTATATAGTGTATAGCCTACATAGTGTATAGCCTACATAGTGTATAGCCTACACAGTGTATAGCCTACACAGTGTATAGCCTACATAGTGTATAGCCTACACAGTGTATAGCCTACATAGTGTATAGCCTACACAGTGTATAGCCTACACAGTGTATAGCTTACATAGTGTATAGCTACATTGTATAGCCTACACAGTGTATAGCCTACATAGTGTATAGCCTACACAGTGTATAGCCTACATAGTGTATAGCCTACACAGTGTATAGCCTACATAGTGTATAGCCTACACAGTGTATAGCCTACATAGTGTATAGCCTACATAGTGTATAGCCTATATAGTGTATAGCCTACATAGTGTATAGCCTACATAGTGTATAGCCTACATAGTGTATAGCCTACATAGTGTATAGCCTACATAGTGTATAGCCTACATAGTGTATAGCCTACATAGTGTATAGCCTATATAGTGTATAGCCTACATAGTGTATAGCCTACATAGTGTATAGCCTACATAGTGTATAGCCTACATAGTGTATAGCCTATATAGTGTATAGTCTACTGGGCCTATGAGGGTGGAAGCATTATGTAGTTGGCATATCTGTTGTTGGAGATATGGCTGTAACAAATGACACTCATATAGGGCACTATAACATCCACGTTGTGGAGAACTCGGACTGAATAACGGAATCCAAACATTAAAAGGGAATTCAACAATATTCAACAATGAATTGAACTTAGTAGGAAATCAACTAAATGTATTGAACTTAAGTTAATGATAATATAGGAACAAAATGCATCAGTGATTTGTATTTTCCTGCAACTTTCTGAAAAAGCACAGGAATGCCCCTGTCACTATTTATATACGCGATGCGCAAGTGTGTCTACACTATGTGTAGCCGTTAGCTATGATGCTAATGATAACCTTCTCCTGGTTGATGGAAAGGCTTTCCCAAAATACCTCAATTAAATGTTAATTACAAAGTAGCCTATGGCAGAATGATATCATGATTTTTGCATCAATTCAGTGGCCATTTGTTTTACAAACTTTGCAATTAATTGAGTGCTACAGAAATATCGCTAACTAATCATGCCTCAGTGGGATCGCCAGGCTCCCCTGCCTCCACCGACTCGTCGGGTTTTCATGCATCAGACAGATCGCCAGGCTCCCCTGCCTCAGTCGGATCGCCAGGCTCCCATGTCTCAGCCGGATCGTCAGGCTCCCCTGCCTCAGCCGGATCGCCAGGCTTTTATACCTTCACCGGATCGCCAGGCTCCCCTGCCTTAGCCAGCTCGCCGGGCTTTTATACCTTCACCGGATCGCCAGGCTCCCCTGCTTCCACCGGCTTGTCAGGCTCTCCTGCCTCAGCTGGCATGACAGGTTCCCGCACTTCAGCAGTGGTGACCGGTCCACTCCTGATCCCCGGGTTCGTCGGCGTCCTGCGGCTGGAGCCGCACGTCGGGGAGAGGGTACTGTCATGTATACTCCCTCTCCGGCCTCTAGGTCATCAGGCTGCTGATTATCCCGCACACCTGTCACCATCGTCAAGCTCACCAGCGCCTCATGACACTCACCTGGACTCCATCACCTCCTTGATTATCGTCTCTATATCCGTCACTCCCCTTGGTTCTTTCCTCAGGTGTTATTGACTCTGTCTCATGACACTCACCTGGACTCCATCACCTCCTTGATTATCGTCTCTATATCCGTCACTCCCCTTGGTTCTTTCCTCAGGTGTTATTGACTCTGTCTCATGACACTCACCTGGACTCCATCACCTCCTTGATTATCGTCTCTATATCCGTCACTCCCCTTGGTTCTTTCCTCAGGTGTTATTGACTCTGTTTCCATGTCGGTGCATTGTTTGTGTTTGGTGTTTATTGTTTATTGTTTTGTTTATAAAACACTCCCTGTACTTGCTTTCCGACTCTCAGCGTCCATCGTCACACTTGCGTCAAAGGATAACTACATCCAAAGATTAAAATGTCTTTCATTTTTCCCAGACCTCAAAGGTGGTCTCCTGATGTGGTTTCATCATTGAGGTGGACTTAGACCCCATTTGTTTTTCTATATGAAAAGGGGTGATTTTGTGAGGGAAAACTGAAACCTGGAAAAACAGAATTTGGTGAAACTGTACAGGGCCCTACTCATATCTCTGAGGTGAAATATCCTCTTTGATTCCAGAGATGATTGTAATCATGATGAGTGACAGGGCTAGATTAATTTACCCACAATAACAACAATATTATTCTCATTGCCCGATTCTCCGCCTCTCAGTAAGAGCTAGCCATAATAATGTCTGAACGGGCTTCTGTTGTATGTGTGGATGTCATTACAGTGCCAAAATAACGTGAGTGTAAGACCTGTTGTCATTCTTATCCTGTTATCCCCTTCTGCCTTCTCAGGAGGTGATGGTCACAATACACTGTAACGTGCATCCATTTTGAATTTGGTCCGTCTGCTGTATGTCCATGTGTCACTGCAGTGTAGAGATAATGATTGTAAGAATCAGGGTGTCGGATATCTCTGCTGTCTGTTACAGCTATGCAGATGAAAGCGAGGCACAGGCACGTGGAACGCCATCCCACTGAAACGTCATGGACTGATAATGGGATTATTAGGATCAGGAGTAAGTCATTCCTACAGAGTGAAATAGCGTGTTTCAACCCAGAAGATTACGTAGAAGGTCAGAAATGTACATTTTTTTCAAAGCGTGAATTAGGAGTCTGAAGGAAACAAGTGAAGATAACATTACTAGTTATAATATATTTCAAACAAAACAACATGTGTGTATTGATATTATAAAGCACTGGATTATAATTACACTGCTAAAAATATGAACAATTTCATACACATCACGGACGAACTGAAATGGTCCAACCGCAATTTCATACACATCACGGACAAACTGAAATGGTCCACCCACAATTTCATACACATCACAGACAAACTGAAATGGTCCAACCGAAATTTCATACACATCACGGACGAACTGAAATGGTCCAACCGCAATTTCATACACATCACGGACAAACTGAAATGGTCCACCCGCAATTTCATACACATCACAGACAAACTGAAATGGTCCAACCGCAATTTCATACACATCACAGACAAACTGAAATGGTCCAACCGCAATTTCATACACATCACGGACGAACTGAAATGGTCCAACCGAAATTTCATACACATCACGGACGAACTGAAATGGTCCAACCGCAATTTCATACACATCACGGACAAACTGAAATGGTCAATTTCATACACATCACAGACAAACTGAAATTTCATACACATCACAGACAAACTGAAATGGGCAATTTCATACACATCACAGACAAACTGAAATGGTTTCATACACATCACAGACAAACTGAAATGGTCCAACCGCAATTTCATACACATCACAGACAAACTGAAATGGTCCAACCGCATTTACACATCACAGACAAACTGAAATGGTCCAACATCACAGACAAACTGAAATGGTCATACACATCACGGACAAACTGAAATGGTCCACCCGCAATTTCATACACATCACGGACAAACTGAAATGGTCCACCCGCAATTTCATACACATCACGGACAAACTGAAATGGTCCACCCGCAATTTCATACACATCACGGACAAACTGAAATGGTCCACCCGCAATTTCATACACATCACGGACGAACTGAAATGGTCCACCCGCAATTTCATACACATCACAGACAAACTGAAATGGTCCACCCGACAAACTGAAATGGTCCACCCACAATTTCATACACATCACGGACAAACTGAAATGGTCCACCCACAATTTTTCAAATACACATCACATCACGGACAAACTGAAATGGTCCACCCGCAATTTCATACACATCACGGACAAACTGAAATGGTCCACCCGCAATTTCATACACATCACGAACGAACTGAAATGGTCCACCCGCAATTTCATACACATCACGGACGAACTGAAATGGTCCACCCGCAATTTCATACACATCACAGACAAACTGAAATGGTCCACCCGCAATTTCATACACATCACGGACAAACTGAAATGGTCCACCCGCACAGACAGTGGTGAAGAAGGCACAACAGCGCCTCTTCAACCTCAGGAGGCTGAAGAAATTGTGCTTTTCTCCTAAAACCCTCACAAACTTTTACAGATGCATCCTGTCAGGCTGCATCATTGCCTGGTATGGCAACTGCACTGCCCATAACCGCAAGGCTCTCCAGAGGGTGGTGAGGTCTGCACAACCATAAGGCTCTCCAGAGGGTGGTGCTGTCTGCACAACCACAAGGCTCTCCAGAGGATGGTGCGGTCTGCACAACCACAAGGCTCTCCAGAGGGTGGTGAGGTCTGCACAACCATAAGGCTCTCCAGAGGGTGGTGCGGTCTGCACAACCACAAGGCTCTCCAGAGGGTGGTGCGGTTAGCACAACCACAAGGCTCTCCAGAGGGTGGTGCGGTCTGCACAACCATAAGGCTCTCCAGAGGGTAGTGAGGTCTGCACAACACATCACCGGGGGCAAACTACCTGCCCTCCAGGACACCTACAGCACCCGACGTCACAGGAAGGCCATAAAGATCATCAAGGACAACAACCACCCGAGCCACTGCCTGTTCACCCCACTATCATCCAGAAGGCGAGGTCAGTACAGGTGCACCAAAGCTGGGACCGAGAGACTGAAAAATAGCTTCTATCCCAAGACCATCAGACTGTTAAACAGCCACCACTAACACAGAGAGGCTGCTGCCAACACACTGACTTGAAAACACTGGCCACTTTAATAAGTGGATCACTAGTCACTTTAATAATGTTTACATATCTGACTCATCTCATATGTATATACTGTATTTTATACCATCTATTGCATTTTAGCCTATGCCGCTTGTTGTGGAATTGTTAGATTACTTGCTATATATTGCTGCACTGTTGGAACTAACATCTGCATGTGACCAATACAATTTGATTTGATGTAAAAAATATTCTATGTGGAGTGCACTATAAAATGATTGTCGCCATCTTGCTTTTTATTAGCCCCGAACATCTATCATCCTTTAAATCCTTTAAATCCTTTTTATTAGACCCGAACATCTATCATCCTTTAAATCCTCCATATTTGATTATTTATCTCCTAAAGATCAATCAATTCCTCCTTCTATCATCATGTTTTACCGTCCCTCTAACACTAACATATTATCATCTAGAGAGTTATGTTATTTCAGCCTGGTCACAATTCCTTCCTCATTCCCATGATCCTCTACTTTGGGTATTGCACGATGCCTGTGAGGAGTGGTGTGTGTGTGTGTGTGTGAGGTGCTGCCTTACATAAAGTTTGACATTCATTGCATCTGTGATAGAAGACCTTTGTATTTCTCACGAGCATTTATAGTCTTCAATAAGACAGACGTCTTCATCAAGATGAGAACTGACCTGAGGAGGCAGGAGGGAAGGATCTTCCACACACACACACACACACACACACACACACACACACACACACACACACACACACACACACACACACACACACACACACACACACACACACACACACACACACACACACACACACAGCAGGCTCTGTCTTTCATGTAGAGACGTTCCATTAAAGGGGAGCAGCTCCTCAGATGCTTTTAGCCTGATTACTTACAGGAAGATAAATAAAAGAATGAACGGAAGGAATGACCTTCACCGGTAGTCCCTCCCCCACGCGTTCACTCACACATAGACACGGAAACACATATAGTCCCTCACACATAGACCCACATATAGTCCCTCCCCGTTCAC
>NC_088400.1:13220068-13222568 GCF_034236695.1 Oncorhynchus nerka | reverse complement strand
TCCTGGAGCTGTTGTCAGAGGACAAACACTAGGTATGCCCTGGAGCTGTTGTCAGAGGACAAACACTAGGCATGTCCTGGAGCTGTTGTCAGAGGACAAACACTAGGTCCTGGAGCTGTTGTAAGAAGACAAACACTAGGCATGTCCTGGAACTGTTGTCAGAGGACAGACTAGGGTCCCCCAGCCACATCATAATTCACACAGGCACAAATGACCTGAGGGCCCAGCAGGAAAGGGTGGCCAAAGCACTCAAGGGGAGTGAATGAAAAAGCTTCTTCCACTTTCCCCAACGCACAAGTGGTTATCTCCACCCTGCAACCACAAAATACATTCACCTTTCCTCCATACAGCGGGTGAATGCAAGCATTTCCCAGGACTGTAACTCAAAACCTAATGTCTACCTGGCCCACCACTCCACCCTGGACTTGAACAGCCTTTATGACCAGGTCCACTTCTACAAGGCAGCAATCCCAACTTTTTCCAGGACCCTGAAGGACGTCACCTTCAACTTCAGCCCCAGCACCTCACACAGGAGCAACAGAGCAACTGACATCCGCCCAGACCAGTGAGACCCCTCCCAGACCTGCAAGACCCCCTCCCAGACCAGTGAGACACCCTCCCAGACCTGCAAGACCCCCTCCCAGACCTGCAAGACCCCCCCCCCCCGAAGGACCTGCACTGAGATAACCCCTGCCAAGAGGACCTACACCCAGTAGCAGGAAGCTTCAATACAGATAGAACAGTAGGATTTAAAGGGGCCTCTGCTCAGTGGACAGCCCTGGTATCTGGAGACAGTAGGTTTTAAAGGGGCTTTGTGTGTCTTTCCTACCTTCACACACTCCAGAAGTGGAACATATTGTTCTGCATGTGACACTGCCTCTGTTTCTACAATAGGGGATCATGAATAATAGAACAGATCTGCATATATTTATTCATGGGTAAAACACCGGTAGTCAAACCCCAGAGAAGCGGGAGAAGGAACAATTCAGCATTGTTTACAATATTTTTTCCTGACTTAATTTTTTATTCACAGAGCATGTGAAATCACTTATCCAATCCACTACACAGTTACTGTCACGTCCGGACCTTAGTTCCTTTTTTATGTCTATATTTTAGATTGGACAGGTGTTCTAGCTGCTATGACAGACAGGTGTTTTAGCTGCTACGGCAGACAGGTGTTTTAGCTGCTACGGCAGACAGGTGTTTTAGCTGCTACGGCAGACATGTGTTTTAGCTGCTACGACAGACAGGTGTTTTAGCTGCTACGGCAGACAGGTGTTTTAGCTGCTACGGCAGACAGGTGTTCTAGCTGCTACGGCAGACAGTTGTTTTAGCTGCTACAGCAGACAGGTGTTCTAGCTGCTACGACAGACAAGTGTTTTAGCTGCTACGGCAGACAGGTGTTCTAGTTGCTACAGCAGCCAGGTGTTTTAGCTGCTACGACAGCCAGGTGTTCTAGCTGCTACGGCAGCCAGGTGTTCTAGCTGCTACGGCAGCCAGGTGTTCTAGCTGCTACGGCAGACAGGTGTT
Organism: Oncorhynchus nerka; assembly: GCF_034236695.1. Taxonomy (NCBI): domain Eukaryota; kingdom Metazoa; phylum Chordata; class Actinopteri; order Salmoniformes; family Salmonidae; genus Oncorhynchus; species Oncorhynchus nerka. Next base: position 13,221,038 of record NC_088400.1, on the reverse strand, counting down.
TTAGCTGCTACGGCAGACAGGTGTTTTAGCTGCTACGGCAGCCAGGTGTTCTAGCTGCTACGGCAGACAGGTGTTTTAGCTGCTACGGCAGACAGGTGTTTTAGCTGCTACGTCAGACAGGTGTTCTAGCTGCTACGGCAGACAGGTGTTTTAGCTGCTACGGCAGACAGGTGTTTTAGCTGCTACGGCAGACAGGTGTTTTAGCTGCTACGGCAGACAGGTGTTTTAGCTGCTACGGAAGCCAGGTGTTTTAGCTGCTACGGCAGCAAGGTGTTCTAGTTGCTACGGCAGACAGGTGTTTTAGCTGCTACAGCAGACAGGTGTTTTAGCTGCTACAGCAGCCAGGTGTGCTAGTTGCTAGGGCAGCCAGGTGTTCTAGTTGCTACGGCAGCCAGATGTGCTAGTTGCTAGGACAGCCAGGTGTTTTAGCTGCTACAGCAGCCAGGTGTTCTAGTTGCTAGAGCCAGGTGTGCTGTTGCTACTGCAGCCAGGTGTGCTAGCTGCTACGGCAGCCAGGTGTGTGTTGCTAGGACAGCCAGGTGTGCTAGTTGCTAGGACAGCCAGGTGTTTTAGCTGCTACAGCAGCCAGGTGTGCTAGTTGCTAGGGCAGCCAGGTGTTCTAGTTACTACGGCAGCCAGGTGTTTTAGCTGCTACAGCAGACAGGTGTTTTAGCTGCTACAGCAGCCAGGTGTGCTAGTTGCTAGGGCAGCCAGGTGTTCTAGTTGCTACGGCAGCCAGGTGTGCTAGTTGCTAGGACAGCCAGGTGTTTTAGCTGCTACAGCAGCCAGGTGTTCTAGTTGCTACGGCAGCCAGGTGTGCTAGTTGCTACTGCAGCCAGGTGTGCTAGCTGCTACGGCAGCCAGGTGTGCTAGTTGCTAGGACAGCCAGGTGTGCTAGTTGCTAGGACAGCCAGGTGTTTTAGCTGCTACAGCAGCCAGGTGTGCTAGTTGCTAGGGCAGCCAGGTGTTC
>NC_088400.1:13175068-13215068 GCF_034236695.1 Oncorhynchus nerka | reverse complement strand
CCTTAACCATAGCCCTAACCTTAACCCTAGCCCTAAACCTAACCTTAACCTTAACCCTAGCCCTAAACCTAACGTTAGCCCTAGCCCTAAACCTAACCTTAACCCTAAACCTAACCTTAACCCTAGCCCTAACCTTAACCCTAGCCCTAAACCTAACCTTAACCCTAGCCCTAAACCTAAACTTAACCCTAGCCCTAAACCTAACCTTAACCCTAGCCCTAAACCTAACCTTAATCCTAGCCCTAAACCTAACCTTAACCCTAGCTCTAAACCTAACCCTAACCCTAACCTTAACTCTAGCCCTAAACCTAACCTTAACCCTAGCCCTAAACCTAACTTTAACCCTAGCCCTAAACCTAACCTTAACCCTAAACCTAACCTTAACCCTCGCCCTAACCTTAACCCTAACCCTAACCCTAGCCCTAAACCTAACCTTAATCCTAGCCCTTAACCTAACCTTAACCCTAGCCCTAACCTTAACCCTAAACCTAACCCTAACCCTAGCCCTAAACCTAACCTTAATCCTAGCCCTTAACCTAACCTTAACCCTAGCCCTAAACCTAACCTTAATCCTAACCCTAAACCTAACCTTAACCCTAGCCCTAACCTTAACCCTAGCCCTAAACCTAACCTTAACCCTAGCCCTAAACCTAACCTTAACCATAGCCCTAACCTTAACCCTAGCCCTAAACCTAACCTTAACCCTAGCCCTAAACCTAACCTTAACCATAGCCCTAACCTTAGCCCTAAACCTAACCTTAACCATAGCCCTAACCTTAACCCTAGCCCTAAACCTAACCTTAACCTTAGCCCTAAACCTAACCTTAACCATAGCCCTAACCTTAACCCTAGCCCTAAACCTAACCCTAGCCCTAAACCTAACCTTAACCATAGCCCTAACCTTAACCCTAGCCCTAAACCTAACCTTAACCCTAGCCCTAAACCTAACCTTAACCATAGCCCTAACCTTAACCCTAGCCCTAAACCTAACCTTAACCTTAACCCTAGCCCTAAACCTAACCTTAACCATAGCCCTAACCTTAACCCTAGCCCTAACCTTAACCCTAGCCCTAAAAACCTTAACCTTAACCCTAGCCCTAAACCTAACCTTAACCCTAGCCCTAAACCTAACCTTAACCTTAAAGCCCTACACCTAACCTTAACCCTAGCCCTAAACCTAACCTTAACCCTAAACCTAACCTTAACCCTAGCCCTAACCTTAACCCTAGCCCTAAACCTAACCCTAGCCCTAAACCTAACCTTAACCCTAGCCCTAAACCTAACCTTAACCCTAGCCCTAAACCTAACCTTAACCCTAAACCTAAACCTAACCTTAACCCTAGCCCTAAACCCTAACCTTAACTCTAGCCCTAAACCTAACCTTAAACCTAGCCCTAAACCTAACCTTAACCCTAGCCCTAAACCTAACCTTAACCCTAAACCTAACCTTAACTCTAGCCCTAACCTTAACCCTAACCCTAGCCCTAAACCTAACCTTAATCCTAGCCCTTAACCTAACCTTAACCCTAGCCCTAACCTTAACCCTAAACCTAACCCTAACCCTAGCCCTAAACCTAACCTTAATCCTAGCCCTAACCTAACCTTAACCCTAGCCCTAAACCTAACCTTAATCCTAAGCCTAAACCTAACCTTAAACCTAACCTTCAACCCTAGCCCTAACCTTAACCCTAGCCCTAAACCTAACCTTAACCTTAACCCTAGCCCTAAACCTAACCTTAACCTTAACCCTAGCCCTAAACCTAACCTTAACCATAGCCCTAACCTTAACCCTAGCCCTAAACCTAACTTAACCTTAACCCTAGCCCTAAACCTAACCTTAACCCTAGCCCTAAACCTTAACCTTAACCCTAGCCCTAAACCTAACCTTAACCCTAGCCCTAAACCTAACCTTAACCCTAGCACTAAACCTAACCTTAACCCTAAACCTAACCTAAACCTTAACCCTAGCCCTAAACCTAACCTTAACCCTAGCCCTAAACCTAACCTTAACCCTAGCCCTAACCTAACCTTAACCCTAGCCCTAAACCTAACCTTAAACCTAGCCCTAAACCTAACCTAACCCTAGCCCTAAACCTAACCTTAACCCTAAACCTAACCTTAACTCTAGCCCTAACCTTTAACCCTAGCCCTAAACCTAACCTTAATCCTTAACCTAACCTTAACCCTAGCCCTAAACTTAACCCTAAACCTAACCCTAACCCTAGCCCTAAACCTAACCTTAATCCTAGCCCTTAACCTAACCTTAACCCTAGCCCTAAACCTAACCTTAATCCTAAGCCTAAACCTAACCTTAATCCTAGCCCTAACCTTCAACCTATCCTTAACCCTAGCCCTAACCTTAACCCTAGCCCTAAACCTAACCTTAACCCTAGCCCTTAACCTAACCTTAACCCTAGCCCTAACCTTAACCCTAAACCTAACCCTAACCTAGCCCTAAACCTAACCTTAATCCTAGCCCTTAAAACCTTAACCCTAGCCCTAAACCTAACCTTAATCCTAACCCTAAACCTAACCTTAACCCTAGCCCTAACCTTAACCCTAGCCCTAAACCTAACCTTAACCCTAGCCCTAAACCTAACCTTAACCCTAGCCCTAAACCTAACCTTAACCATAGCCCTAACCTTAACCCTAGCCCTAAACCTAACCTTAACCCTAGCCCTAAACCTAACCTTAACCATAGCCCTAACCTTAGCCCTAAACCTAACCTTAACCATAGCCCTAACCTTAACCCTAGCCCTAAACCTAACCTTAACCTTAGCCCTAAACCTAACCTTAACCATAGCCCTAACCTTAACCCTAGCCCTAAACCTAACCCTAGCCCTAAACCTAACCTTAACCATAGCCCTAACCTTAACCCTAGCCCTAAACCTAACCTTAACCCTAGCCCTAAACCTAACCTTAACCATAGCCCTAACCTTAACCCTAGCCCTAAACCTAACCTTAACCTTAACCCTAGCCCTAAACCTAACCTTAACCCTAGCCCTAAACCTAACCTTAACCCTAGCCCTAAACCTAACCTTAACCATAGCCCTAACCTTAACCCTAGCCCTAACCTTAACCCTAGCCCTAAACCTAACCTTAACCCTAGCCCTAAACCTAACCTTAACCTTAACCCTAGCCCTACACCTAACCTTAACCCTAGCCCTAAACCTAACCTTAACCCTAGCACTAAACCTAACCTTAACCCTAAACCTAACCTTAACCCTAGCCCTAACCTTAACCCTAGCCCTAAACCTAACCTTAACCCTAGCCCTAAACCTAACCTTAACCCTAGCCCTAAACCTAACCTTAATCCTAGCCCTAAACCTAACCTTAACCCTAGCTCTAAACCTAACCCTAACCCTAACCTTAACTCTAGCCCTAAACCTAACCTTAAACCTAGCCCTAAACCTAACCTTAACCCTAGCCCTAAACCTAACCTTAACCCTAAACCTAACCTTAACTCTAGCCCTAACCTTAACCCTAACCCTAACCCTAGCCCTAAACCTAACCTTAATCCTAGCCCTTAACCTAACCTTAACCCTAGCCCTAACCTTAACCCTAAACCTAACCCTAACCCTAGCCCTAAACCTAACCTTAATCCTAGCCCTTAACCTAACCTTAACCCTAGCCCTAAACCTAACCTTAATCCTAAGCCTAAACCTAACCTTAATCCTAGCCCTAACCTTCAACCTATCCTTAACCCTAGCCCTAACCTTAACCCTAGCCCTAAACCTAACCTTAACCTTAACCCTAGCCCTAAACCTAACCTTAACCCTAGCCCTAAACCTAACCTTAATCCTAGCCCTAAACCTAACCTTAACCCTAGCTCTAAACCTAACCCTAACCCTAACCTTAACTCTAGCCCTAAACCTAACCTTAACCCTAGCCCTAAACCTAACTTTAACCCTAGCCCTAAACCTAACCTTAACCCTAAACCTTAACCCTCGCCCTAACCTTAACCCTAACCCTAACCCTAGCCCTAAACCTAACCTTAATCCTAGCCCTTAACCTAACCTTAACCCTAGCCCTAACCTTAACCCTAAACCTAACCCTAACCCTAGCCCTAAACCTAACCTTAATCCTAGCCCTTAACCTAACCTTAACCCTAGCCCTAAACCTAACCTTAATCCTAACCCTAAACCTAACCTTAACCCTAGCCCTAACCTTAACCCTAGCCCTAAACCTAACCTTAACCCTAGCCCTAAACCTAACCTTAACCCTAGCCCTAAACCTAACCTTAACCATAGCCCTAACCTTAACCCTAGCCCTAAACCTAACCTTAACCCTAGCCCTAAACCTAACCTTAACCATAGCCCTAACCTTAGCCCTAAACCTAACCTTAACCATAGCCCTAACCTTAACCCTAGCCCTAAACCTAACCTTAACCTTAGCCCTAAACCTAACCTTAACCATAGCCCTAACCTTAACCCTAGCCCTAAACCTAACCCTAGCCCTAAACCTAACCTTAACCATAGCCCTAACCTTAACCCTAGCCCTAAACCTAACCTTAACCCTAGCCCTAAACCTAACCTTAACCATAGCCCTAACCTTAACCCTAGCCCTAAACCTAACCTTAACCTTAACCCTAGCCCTAAACCTAACCTTAACCATAGCCCTAACCTTAACCCTAGCCCTAACCTTAACCCTAGCCCTAAACCTAACCTTAACCTTAACCCTAGCCCTAAACCTAACCTTAACCCTAGCCCTAAACCTAACCTTAACCTTAACCCTAGCCCTACACCTAACCTTAACCCTAGCCCTAAACCTAACCTTAACCCTAGCACTAAACCTAACCTTAACCCTAAACCTAACCTTAACCCTAGCCCTAACCTTAACCCTAGCCCTAAACCTAACCCTAGCCCTAAACCTAACCTTAACCCTAGCCCTAAACCTAACCTTAACCCTAGCCCTAAACCTAACCTTAATCCTAGCCCTAAACCTAACCTTAACCCTAGCTCTAAACCTAACCCTAACCCTAACCTTAACTCTAGCCCTAAACCTAACCTTAAACCTAGCCCTAAACCTAACCTTAACCCTAGCCCTAAACCTAACCTTAACCCTAAACCTAACCTTAACTCTAGCCCTAACCTTAACCCTAACCCTAACCCTAGCCCTAAACCTAACCTTAATCCTAGCCCTTAACCTAACCTTAACCCTAGCCCTAACCTTAACCCTAAACCTAACCCTAACCCTAGCCCTAAACCTAACCTTAATCCTAGCCCTTAACCTAACCTTAACCCTAGCCCTAAACCTAACCTTAACCCTAGCCCTAAACCTAACCTTAACCCTAGCCCTAAACCTAACCTTAACCATAGCCCTAACCTTAACCCTAGCCCTAAACCTAACCTTAACCATAGCCCTAGCCCTAAACCTAACCTTAACCATAGCCCTAACCTTAACCCTAGCCCTAAACCTAACCTTAACCCTAGCCCTAAACCTAACCTTAACCATAGCCCTAACCTTAGCCCTAGCCCTAAACCTAACCTTAACCATAGCCCTAACCTTAACCCTAGCCCTAAACCTAACCTTAACCTTAACCCTAGTTCTAAACCTAACCTTAACCATAGCCCTAACCTTAACCCTAGCCCTAAACCTAACCCTAGCCCTAAACCTAACCTTAACCATAGCCCTAACCTTAACCCTAGCCCTAAACCTAACCTTAACCTTAACCCTAGCCCTAAACCTAACCTTAACCCTAGCCTTAAACCTAACCTTAACCTTAACCCTAGCCCTACACCTAACCTTAACCCTAGCCCTAAACCTAACCTTAACCCTAGCACTAAACCTAACCTTAACCCTAAACCTAACCTTAACCCTAGCCCTAACCTTAACCCTAGCCCTAAACCTAACCTTATCCCTAGCCCTAAACCTAACCTTAACCCTAGCCCTAAACCTAACCTTAACCCTAGCCCTAAACCTAACCTTAATCCTAGCCCTAAACCTAACCTTAACCCTAGCTCTAAACCTAACCCTAACCCTAACCTTAACTCTAGCCCTAAACCTAACCTTAACCCTAGCCCTAAACCTAACCTTAACCCTAGCCCTAAACCTAACCTTAACCCTAACCCTAAACCTAACCTTAACCCTAGCCCTAACCTTAACCCTAACCCTAACCCTAGCCCTAAACCTAACCTTAATCCTAGCCCTTAACCTAACCTTAACCCTAGCCCTAACCTTAACCCTAAACCTAACCCTAACCCTAGCCCTAAACCTAACCTTAATCCTAGCCCTTAACCTAACCTTAACCCTAGCCCTAAACCTAACCTTAATCCTAACCCTAAACCTAACCTTAATCCTAGCCCTAACCTTCAACCTATCCTTAACCCTAGCCCTAACCTTAACCCTAGCCCTAAACCTAACCTTAACCCTAGCCCTAAACCTAACCTTAACCCTAGCCCTAAACCTAACCTTAACCCTAGCCCTAAACCTAACCTTAACCCTAGCCCTAGCCCTAAACCTAACCTTAACCCTAGCCCTAAACCTAACCTTAACCCTAGCCCTAACCTTCAACCTATCCTTAACCTTAACCCTAACCTTAATCCTATCCCTAACCTAACCTATATTCTGAACCTAACCTGGAACCTTAACAGATAGTTACTTGGTAGTGTGACCCTCTATAGAACATCTACAGATTGACTTTCCGGACTATCCAGCAGCATGCCCTCTACACTGTCCATCCCGTCGTCTGTGTGTGTCTCTGTGAGTGCGTGTGTGTGTCTCTGTGAGTGCGTGTGTGTGTCTCTGTGAGTGTGTGTGGGTGTCTCTGTGAGTGTGTGTGTGTCTCTGTGAGTGTGTGTGTCTCTGTGAGTGCGTGTGTGTGTCTCTGTGAGTGTGTGTGTGTGTGTGTGTCTCTGTGAGTGCGTGTGTGTGTGTCTGTGTATTAGCATACTGCCACAGTCTAATAAACAGCCTCGTCACCTTCATGAGCTCTGTTGCAGGACATACAGGACTATAAAGCACATCCACCATTAGCTGGGTTAACCTACACATACCTTCTCTCATATTATTAAGCAACAGGACAGTCAATCTCCATTGAGCGGTTGAAGCATGATGTTAGCCACTAGATAAACAACATTCGTCTTGATTGGATGATTGAATTGTTCCATTATACAGGGTTTAGGGGGCTGGGGTTCCGCTTTACCCCCTCGAGCATCTCCGGATAACAAATCCCAAAAGCAGTTCTCAATAAATCAACTGTAAACCAGACATTCAGGACAGTACTCAGATGAAACCCAATGCCAAACACCACCTTTCTTAAATCTATCCAGATGCCCACTTTCTAAATATTTTATAAACTAAATACAAGACTTCCCCAACTGGTTCTGACACAGAGATATCCCATACCCAAACCCCTCTGTCCCATCCCAGTCACAGACAGAGTGTGTTCCTACCTTCAGAGTGGTGTGAGAGGGTGAGCAGGCTGACACAGGACGCTCCTATCCCAGATCCAAACACTGTGATACGGTTGGAGTCTCCTCCGAAGTATCCAATGTTCTCACTGATCCACCTCAGAGCCTGGATCTGGTCCAGTAGGCCGTAGTTCCCCTTAGCTGCCTGGTCCCCTGTAGACAGGAACCCTGTAACAGACACAGGGGATACAGGGTTAGTCAATGACGTAACACTAACAGGGATGCAATTGTGTTTCCCAAAGGTAGGTTGAGATTGATTCCTTTTAGGTCCCAGGTTAACACTGGACACCTGGCTGAGGTTGATTCCTTTTGGGTCCCAGGTTAACACTGGACACCTGGCTGAGGTTGATTCCTTTTGGGTCCCAGGTTAACACTGGACACCTGGCTGAGGTTGATTCCTTTTGGGTCCCAGGTTAACACTGGACACCTGGCTGAGGTTGATTCCTTTTGGGTCCCAGGTTAACACTGGACACCTGGCTGAGGTTGATTCCTTTTGGGTTCCAGGTTAAACTATCAAGCTCTCCGGCTCTCCAGTGAGATCCTGACTGATTGGAATACATGATTGTTGGTCAAATCAAAGGGCTGTGTGACCACATGTCATGTTTACATTATAGGAAATCAATGTTGAGCCTCCCTGGACGATCACATATCACCCTGTCTATCGACCCGCCGTGATGAGAACCACCTGTATCTATGAGTGCTGTTGTGTTGTGACACTGAGAGAAAAGGCAGGAGAGATGGAAGCTAAGAGGCCCTGAATAACATACAGAACAGTTCCCTCGTAAATCATGACCTCTTTAGTGTAGGCCTTTATTGCAACAAAAACAAAACCGTTTTTAAAAGTTTTTGTACTTTAGTTTGAAATGTTTCCGATGTTCCGATATTTTACGACAGGATATAGAGAGTTAGAGTTAGGACAGGATATAGAGGAGTAGAGTTAGGACAGGATATAGAGAGTTAGAGTTAGAACAGGATATAGAGAGTTAGAGTTAGGACAGGATATAGAGGAGTAGAGTTAGGACAGGATATAGAGTGTTAGAATTAGGACAGGATATAGAGGAGTAGAGATGATGAGTAGAAGTGCTTTATGTGGAATATATTGGAACTATTGGAGTCATGGTAATACATCCTTCAGCTATTATACCTCGAGTGGAGAGTAACATGGAAACACAAGCCTAGGCAGTTAGTTGTTTTACAGGGCTCTACATGTTTCAATGTACAGAACATGAACTACATGGACTAGACATTTCTGCTGAGTCCCATCTTCACATGATGGCGTGTGACATTGAGCCTCTCTTTGGGACGTGTGTGTTCATGTTAACACTGAGTCACTATAACCACATCTTCAGGGCTCTGTCCCAAACACATAAGAGAGAGAGAGGGATGCACACCCACCCACCCACGCACAGAACACGCACATGGACTACACACACACCCACTTCACGCACACAGCCCCACGCACACACACACGCATCTTCAGGGCACGCAAACACACACCCGCGCACACATGCACACACACACACGCACACACGCACACACACACACCCACGCACGCACGCACACACCCACGCACACACACACGCACACACGCACGCATACACACACCCGCGCACACATGCACACACACGCACACACGCACACACACACACACACACACACACACACACACACACACACACACACACACACACACACACACACACACACACACACACACACACACACACACACACACAACTATAACTGTGTCTCCAGGGCTTAGGCACAGCTGTATGATGGGTAATAGAATGTTACATCATCTGTTGTCCCAGAGGACCTCTGAATAGACTCTGTGTCCATATCACATATCACCTACACTGGCAACAGCCAACATAAATAGCCTCTTTATTAGGCTTAACATATCCAATCTGAACCGGCAGGCCACAGGTAGCCAGCCTATGGGTACGAATACCGGTTAAATAAAAACACTTAAGAATATAAAGTGCAATGCTGTAATATTTTTTTTCTTCACATTTTCAAACAGCCCATTTATATTTTCCAACCGGCTATACATTTGAGTTTTTTTTCTCGCCTGAGTTTCACTGTCAAAAATATAATTCAACCATCTAGTGTTCAGAGAAGTAACAACACAATGTCAAATACAGGTATCCTAGTCAAATAATTAACATCCAATCACATTAACCGTTACTCTCTCACAGGAATTCCACTAACGGTCCGTATGTAGCCAAACGTAGCTGCTGCTCATGTTGGTATCTGTACTGATGGTGCAAAAGTCATGACAGGGAGACATATTGGAGTGGTAACGCGCGTGCAAGCAGTTGCTCCTGACACCACTTGGGTGCACTGCAGCATCCACCAAGAGGCTCTTGGGTACACTGCAGCATCCACCAGGAGGCTCTTACTGCCAAGGGAATGCCTGACAGTTAGAAAGACGTTTTGGACTCTACAGTGAAAATGGTTAACTTTGTTGAAGCAGGGCCCCTGAACTCTTGTGTATTTTCTGCACAATGCAATGATATGGGCAGTGACCATGTAACACTTTTACAACATACAGAAGTGTGCTGGTTATCAAAGGGCAAAGTATTGGCAGGTTTTTTAATTGAGAGACGAGATTAAAGTTTTCTATACTGACCATCATTTTCACTTCTCTGACTGCTTGCATGATGACGAATTTCTCACACGACTGGCCTATCTGGGTGATGTTTTTTCTCACCTGAATGATCTGAATCTAGGACTACAGGGACTCTCTGCAACTATATTCAATGTGCGGGACAAAATTGAGGCTATGATTAAAAAGTTGGAGCTCTTTTCTGTCTGCATTAACAAGGACAACACACAGGTCTTTCCATCATTGTATGATTTTTTTGTGTGCAAATGATTTCAAGCTTACGGACAATGTCAAATGTGATACAGCGAAGCACCTGAGAGAGTTGGGTGCGCAATTACGCAGGAACTTTCCCAAAACGAATGACACAAACAACTGTATTTGTTATCTCTTTCATGCCCTGCCTCCAGTCCACTTACTGATATCTGAACAAGAGAGCCTCATCGAAATTGCAACACGCCTTTCTGTGAAAATGTAATTTAATCAGAAGTCACTGCCAGATTTCTGGATAGGGCTGCGCTCAGAGTATCCTGCCTTGGCAAATCGTGCTGTTAAGACACTGATGCCCTTTGCAACCACGTACTTATGTGAGAGTGGATTCTCGAACCAAAAATAAATACAGGCACAGACTGTGTGTGGAAAATGATTTAAGACTGAGACTCTCTCCAATACAACCCAACATTGCAGAGTTATGTTCATCCTTTCAAGCACATTAACCTGTGGTGAGTTATTCACCATTTTAGATGAACAAATAAAGTTTTACATGTAAGATGGTTAAATAAAGAGCAAAATGATAGATTTTTATTATATTATTATTTGTACCCTGGTTCTCATTGTCACTTCCCACGAGCCGAGTTGTGACATCACTTGTTATATTTAATAAATGTATCATATAGTGTGTATGTGGCAGGCTTACAACGATGGCATAAACCAACATCTCAGAGTGTGCTGACCCTGGTGCTAGAGGGGGTACTCAGCTGACCCTGGTGCTAGAGGGGGTACAGCTGACCCTGGTTCTAGAGGGGGTACTCAGCTGACCCTGGTGCTAGAGGGGGTACAGCTGACCCTGGTGCTAGAGGGGGTACAGCTGACCCTGGTGCTAGAGGGGGTACAGCTGTCCCTGGTGCTAGAGGGGGTACAGCTGACCCTGGTGCTAGAGGGGGTACAGCTCAAATCAAATCAAATCAAATTTTATTTGTCACATACACATGGTTAGCAGATGTTAATGCGAGTGTAGCGAAATGCTTGTGCTTCTAGTTCCGACAATGCAGTGATAACCAACAAGTAATCTAACTAACAATTCCAAAACTACTGTCTTATACACAGTGTAAGGGGATAAGGAATATGTACATAAGGATATATGAATGAGTGATGGTACAGAGCAGCATACAGTAGATGGTATCGAGTACAGTATATACATATGAGATGAGTATGTAGACAAAGTAAACAAAGTGGCATAGTTAAAGTGGCTAGTGACATAAGAATGCAGTCGATGATCTAGGCACAGTATATACATATGCATATGAGATGAATAGTGTAGGGGTAACATTATATAAGGTAGCATTGTTTAAAGTGGCTAGTGATATATTTACATCATTTCCCATCAATTCCCATTATTAAAGTGGCTGGAGTTGGGTCAGTGTCAATGACAGTGTGTTGAGCCACCAATGTTAGTGATTGCTGTTTAACAGTCTGATGGCCTTGAGATAGAAGCTGTTTTTCAGTCTCTCGGTCCCAGCTTTGATGCACCTGTACTGACCTCGCCTTCTGGATGATAGCGGGGTGAACAGGCAGTGGTTCGGGTGGTTGATGTCCTTGATGATCTTTATGGCCTTCCTGTAACATCGGGTGGTGTAGGTGTCCTGGAGGACAGGTAGTTTGCCCCGGTGATGCGTTGTGCAGACCTCCTACCCTCTGGAGAGCCTTACGGTTGAGGGCGGGCAGTTGCCGTACCAGGCGGTGATACAGCCCGCCAGGATGCTCTGGTGCATCTGTAGAAGTTTGTGAGTGCTTTTGGTGACAAGCCGAATTTCTTCAGCCTCCTGAGGTTGAAGAGGCGCCTGCGCCTTCTTCACGACGCTGTCAGTGTGAGTGGACCAATTCAGTTTGTCTGTGATGTGTATGAGGAACTTAAAACTTGCTACCCTCTCCACTACTGATCCATCGATGTGGATAGGGGGGTGTTCCCTCTGCTGTTTCCTGAAGTCCACAATCATCTCCTTAGTTTTGTTGACGTTGAGTGTGAGGTTATTTTCCTGACACCACACTCCGAGGGCCCTCACCTCCTCCCTGTAGGCCGTCGCTGACCCTGGTGCTAGATGGGGTACAGCTGACCCTGGTGCTAGAGGGGGTACAGCTGACCCTGGTGTAGAGGGGGTACAGCTGACCCTGGTGCTAGAGGGGGTACAGCTGACCCTGGTGCTAGAGGGGGTACAGCTGACCCTGGTGCTAGATGGGGTACAGCTGACCCTGGTGCTAGAGGGGGTACTCAGCTGACCCTGGTGCTAGAGGGGGTACAGCTGACCCTGGTGCTAGAGGGGTACAGCTGACCCTGGTGCTAGAGGGGTACAGCTGACCCTGGTGCTAGAGGGGGTACAGCTGACCCTGGTGTAGAGGGGGTACAGCTGACCCTGGTGCTAGAGGGGGTACAGCTGACCCTGGTGTAGAGGGGGTACAGCTGACCCTGGTGCTAGAGGGGGTACAGCTGACCCTGGTGCTAGAGGGGGTACAGCTGACCCTGGTGCTAGAGGGGGTACAGCTGACCCTGGTGCTAGAGGGGGTACAGCTGACCCTGGTGCTAGAGGGGGTACAGCTGACCCTGGTGCTAGAGGGGGTACAGCTGACCCTGGTGCTAGAGGGGGTACAGCTGACCCTGGTGCTAGAGGGGGTACAGCTGACCCTGGTGCTAGAGGGGGTACTCAGCTGGAGGATGAATGTTTGAAGGGGTACGGGACTATAAAAAGTTTGGGAACCACTGCTCTACAGCATCACAGTAAATCCATGATTTATTTAGACAGGTCTAAAGAAACATGAGATGAAGAAAATGTAGTCTATTTCAGAAGAACAGAATAGCATTCTCTGAGTTGTCATTATGTTAGTCTCTGATATGGCTGTGGGCCACACTAGTTCATTTAGCAGACACCATTTGTTCAGAATTCCTTGGCATTATTTTACATTATTTTATAGTATGAAGAATACAATTGAACAAAGCTGAATAAAATAGAAAGGATATTTTTTCCAAACATTTGGTGGCGTGCTCACATGCGGCTATTCTATCTTGGGCAGTTACAAAGAAACAGGTCCTACTATATGCTTAATGTAGAGTTATTTATGTAACTTGAGTTGTGATACAAACGCTTGGCTGTATGTTTTGATGCATTCTAAGGCTGTATGTCCCTCACTCAATTTTTTTTCATTAAACTTTTTCACATTTATCTGGACGTGGTTCGTCAGGACCTCCAACAGCTGAAGCTAAGTAGTAACATTAACATGATGCCTTCTAATTGCAGTCGTTGTACTCATAATATACAGGAGAACGATTGCCTTATGGCGAGGATAGCTGTGCTGCAAGCCCAGCTTCAGACACAATCGTTAGGCAAGGGTAATTTCAGTGTAGGAAAGGATGAAACAGCGTCTGTGCCACCAGTAAGTACAGATAGTAGTATAAATGCCCATCGCACGGTCCCCGCAGCCGGACAACTTTCTCATGGTCTCTGGAGGGAAATTCTGTAGGAATGCTCAATCGGTGTCGCTCATTCAGCAGACAGAAACTTTCAACCGGTTCTCCCAAATAAGCAGCGAGTCGGAGTCAGAGGTCGAGCCTTCTCTGGTCTCTACTCCTCCTGTTACGGGATCTGAGACGCCGAAGCTTCCCACCATTAGCTCTGACAAATTGAAAACCTAAGTCACTGGCGACTCCATTACCCGCAGTTTTAGACTTAAAACGAATCATCCAGTGATCATACACTGTTTACCCGGGGGCAGGGCTACCGACGTTAAGGCTAATCTGAAGATGGTGCTGGCTAAGGCTAAAACTGGCGAGTGTAGAGATATTGTTATCCACCTCGGCACCAACGATGTTAGGATGAAACAGTCAGAGGTCACCAAGCGCAACATAGCTTCAGCGTGTAAATCAGCTAGAAAGATGTGTCGGCATTGAGTAATTGTCTCTGGCCCCTCCCAGTTAGGGGGAGTGATGAGCTCTACAGCAGAGTCTCACAACTCAATCGCTGTTTGAAAACTGTTTTCTGCCCCTCCCAAAATATAGAATTTGTAGATAATTGGCCCTCTTTCTGGGACTCACCCACAAACAGGACCAAGCCTGGCCTGTTGAGGAGTGACGGACTCCATCCTAGCTGGAGGGGTGCTCTCATCTTATCTACCAACATAGACAGGGCTCTAACTCCTCTAGCTCCACAATGAAATAGGGTGCAGGCCAGGCAGCAGGCTGTTAGCCAGCCTGCCAGCTTAGTGGAGTCTGCCACTAGCACAGTCAGTGTAGTCAGCTCAGCTATCCCCATTGAGACCGTGTCTGTGCCTCGATCTAGGTTGGGCGAAACTAAACATGGCGGTGTTCGCGTTAGCAATCTCATTAGAATAAAGACCTCCTCCATTCCTGTCATTATTGAAAGAGATCGGGATACCTCACATCTCAAAATAGGGCTACTTAATGTTAGATCCCTCACTTCAAAGGCAGTTATAGTCAATGAACTAATTACTGATCATAATCTTGATGTGATTGGCCTGACTAAAACATGGTTTAAGCCTGATGAATATACTGTGTTAAATGAGGCCTCACCTCCTGGCTACACTAGTGACCATATCCCCCGTGCATCCCTCAAAGGCGACGGTGTTGCTAACATTTACGATAGCAAATTTCAATTTACAACCCCCCCCCCCCCTGAACTGTGTTCCCTGAACTCCTATCGGACCTTGTAGTAATGACAGATAATATTCACATTTTGGGTGATTTTAATATTCACACGGAAAAGTCCACAGACCCACTCCAAAAGCCTTTCGGAGCCATCATTGACTCAGTGGATTTTGTCCAACATGCCTCCGGACCTACTCACTGTCACAGTCATACTCTGGACCTAGTTTTGTCCCATGGAATAAATGCTGTGGATCTTAATGTTTTTCCTCGTAATCCTGGACTATCGGACCACCATTTTATTACGTTTGCAATCGCAAAAAATGATCTGCTCAGACCCCAACCAAGGAGCATCAAAAGTCAAAAATCAGTTAACCAAATTGAGGAACTCAATTTAACCTTGCGCAATACATTTGTCATAAGAAACTAGCTCCCTGGTATACAGAAAATACCCGAGCTCTGAAGCAAGCTTCCAGAAAATTGGAACGGAAATGGTGCCAAACTGGAAGTCTTCTGACTAGTTTGGAAAGACAGTATCGAAGAGCCCTCACTGCTGCTCCACCAAACTGGAAGACAGGACCATGCAGTATCGAAGACTGAAAAGCAGCATTCCCCAAGAGAGGATGGCTTTCACTTCAGCAGTAATACATTCATGAACTTTTTTGAGGAAAAGATCATGATCATTAGAAAGCAAATTACGGACTCCTCTTTAAATCTGCATATTCCTCCAAAGCTCAGTTGTCCTGAGTCTGCACAACTCTGCCAGGACCTAGGATCAAGAGAGACACTCAAGTGTTTTAGTACTATATCTCTTGACACAATGATGAAAATAATCATAGCCTCTAAACCTTCAAGCTGCATACTGGACCCTATTCCAACTAAACTACTGAAAGAGCTGCTTCCTGTGCTCGGCCCTCCTATGATGAACATAATAAACGACTCTCTATCCACCGGATGTGTACCAAACTCACTAAAAGTGTCAGTAATAAAGCCTCTCTTGAAAAAGCCAAACCTTGACCCAGAAAATATAAAAAACTATCGGCCTATATCAAATCTTCCATTCTTCACAAAAAAAAATAGAAAAAGCTGTTGCGCAGCAACCCACTGCCTTCCTGAAGACAAACAATGTATACGAAATGCTTCAGTCTGGTTTTAGACCCCATCATAGCACTGAGACTGCACTTGTAAAGGTGGTAAATTACCTTTTAATGGCGTCAGACCGAGGCTCTGCATCTGTCCTCGTGCTCCTAGACCTTAGTGCTGCTATTGATACCATCGATCACCACATTCTTTTGAAGAGATTGGATACCCAAATTGGTCTACACGGACAAGTTCTGGCCTGGTTTAGATATGATCTGTCAGAAAGATATCAGTTTGTCTCTGTGAATGGTTTGTCCTCTGACAAATAAACTGTACATTTCGGTGTTCATCAAGGTTCTGTTTTAGGACCACTATTGTTTTCACTATATATTTTACCTCTTGGGGATATCTTTCGAAAACATAATGTTAACTTTCACTGCTATGCGGATGACACACAGCTGTACATTTCAATGAAACATGGTGAAGCCCCAAAATTGCCCTCGCTAGAAGCCTGTGTTTCACACATAAGGAAGTGGATGGCTGCAAACGTTCTACTTTTAAACTAGGAAAAAACAGAGATGCTTGTCCTAGGTCCCAAGAAACAAAGAGATCTTCTGTTGAACCTGACAATTAATCTTGATGGTTGTACAGTCGTTTCAAATAAAACTGTGAAGGACCTCGGCGTTACTCTGGACCCTGATTTCTCTTTTGACGAACATACCAAGACTGTTTCAAGGACAGCTTTTTTCCATCTACGTAACATTGCAATAATCAGAAACTTTCTGTGTAAAAATGATGCAGAAAAATTAATCCACGCTTTTGTTACTTCTAGAATAGATTACTGCAATGCTCTACTTTCTGGCTACCCAGATAAAGCACTAAATTAACTTCAGTTAGTGCTAAATATGACTGATCATATTTGATCATATTACTCCAGTGCCTTCCTATACTGGCTTCCTGTTAAGGCTAGGGCTGATGTCAAGGTTTTACTGCTAAACTACAAAGCATTACATGAGCTTACTCCTACCTATCTTTCCGATTTGGTAATGCCATAACATAACTGCCTTATTGTCCCTAGAATTTCAAAGCAAACAGCTGGAGGCAGGGCTTTCTCCTATAGAGCTCAATTTTTACGGAATGGTCTGCCTATCCATGTGAGAGACGCAGACTCGGTCTCGACCTTTAAGTCTTTATTGAAGACTCATCTCTTCAGTAGGTCCTATGATTGAGTGTAGTCTGACCCAGGGGTGTGAAGCTGAACGGAAAGGCACTGTAGCGACGAACCACCATTGCTGTCTCTGCCTGGCCGATTCCACTCTCTCCGCTGGGATTCTCTCTATCTCTAACCCTATTACAGGGGCTGAGTCACTGGCTTACTGGTGCTCTGTCATGCCGTCCCTAGGAGGGGTGCGTCACTTGAGTGGGTTGAGTCACTGATGTGATCTTCCTGTCTGGGTTGGCGCCCCCCCTCGGGTTCGTGCCGTGGCGGAGATCTTTGTGGGCTATACTCGGCTTTGTCTCAGGGTAGTAGGTTGGTGGCTGAAGATATCCCTCTAGTAGTGGTGTGCGGGCTGTGCTTTGGCAAAGTGGGTGGGGTTATATCCTGCCTGTTTGGCCCTGTGGGGGGTATCGTCGGACAGGGTCACAGTGTCTCCCGACCCCTCCTGTCTCAGCCTCCAGTATTTATGCTGCAATAGTTTGTGTCGGGGGGCTAGGGTCAGTTTGTTATATCTGGAGTTTTTCTCCTGTCTTATCCAGTGTCCTCCCTCTAATTCTCTCTTTAATTCTCTCTTTCTTCTCTCTTTCTTCTCTCTGATGACCTGAGCCCTAGGACCATGCCTAAGGACTACCTGGCATGATGACTCCTTGCTGTCCCCAGTCCACTTGGTCATGCTGCTGCTCCAGTTTCAACTGTTCTGCCTGCGGCTATGGAACCCTGACCTGTTCACCGGACGTGCTACCTTGTCCCGGAAACTGTGTTTTGGACTTTCTCTCTACCACACATGCTGTCTCTAACTCTGAATGATCGGCTATGAAAAGCCAACTGACATTTACTCCTGAGGTGCTGACCTGTTGCACCCTCAACAACCTCTGTTGTTATTATTATATGACCCTTCTGGTCATCTATGAACGTTTGAACATCTTGGCCATGTTATAATCTCCACCCAGCACAGCCAGAAGAGGTCTGGCCACCCCTCAGAGCCTGGTTCCTTTCTAGGTTTCTTCCTATGTTCTGGCCTTTCTAGGGAGTTTTTCCTAGCCACCGTGCTTCTACACCTGCATTGCTTGCTGTTTGGGGTTTTAGGCTGGGTTTCTGTCCAGCACTTTGAGATATCAGCTGATGGAAAAAGGGCTTATAAAAACATTTGATTGATTGATTGATTGATTGAATCTCTACCCAACGTCCTCTACCAGACAATCTCTACCCAAAGTCCTCTACCAGACAATCTCTACTCAACGTCCTCTACCAGACAAACTCTACCCAACGTCCTCTACCAGACAATCTCTACTCAACGTCCTCTACCAGACAATCTCTACCCAACGTCCTCTACCAGACAAGGCGATTCTCAACTCTGTGATGAAGGTCAGTGTGGCACAACAAATCTTTACAGACCGTATAAGCCCTGATTCGAAAGCATCTGCTCAACATACTGTAATGTAGTCCTACATTAGCAGATCATAGAGGGAGTGTGTATGTGTGTGTGTGAATGTGTGTGTAAGACCACCCCACCTCTCCTCTCTCCGACTACCTGTTGGTCCAACCACAGAGAAAGGGAAAGGGCATGGATCATAGATAGGGCTCAGCCACGCCAGGTGTCACAGTAAGCTAGACTGGAGTAGCAACACACACACACACACACACACACACACACACACACACACACACACACACACACACACACACACACACACACACACACACACACACCAACAGATGGTCTCCTTCAGACACTCCCTGAGGATGACAGAGGCAGCAGGAGGACAGAGAGAGGGATGGATGAAGAGAAAGTGAGAGAGAGGGAGGAAGCGAGATGAAGGAGAAGGGAGCGAGAGAGTGATATTAGAAGCTTTGGGGTAGAGAATGAGAGAGAGCGAGAGAGAGAGAGAGAGAGAGGAGGGAGAGCAATGAAATAAATGAAAAACAGAGAAGAAGAGAGCAAGAAACAGAGAGAAGAAGAGGGCATCAGTAGAAACTAGAGTCTCTCGCTCTCTCTGAGCAGCTCCTACTCCTTATGTTGTCCGGTAACCAGGACAACAGATTTACAACCCTCTTTAGAGGCACCATGGGAGATGAGACGTGACTATGGCACCATAACCCTCACTAGCCAAATGGTTCACACTGACTTCACACACAGCAGCACACCATGCTGCCATTGCTCGTCCGTATACTTATGTATTCTTAATTCCATTTCTTTACATAGATTGTGTGTATTGTGTGTATTGTTGTGAAATTGTTAGATATTACTGCACTGTTAGAGCTAGAAACACAAGCTGGGGTTAGGAGACTATAGGAGATGTAATGTAGTATAGAGCTGATGACTGGGGTTAGGAGACTATAGGGGGTGGAATGTAGTATAGAGCTGATGATGATATGTGATGTCATAGCTAGGTAGAGAAATCTAGATATTGTTAATACAATATAAGATGATCTTGTCAGTCCAGCACTTAGATATGTCATGTCTTGTATGAGATTTATACTTGGAGAATGAAGGATTCATATACTCAGATCTGAATTCAATCAATTGCAGAGGTGGGGAAAGCGCACAGCGGGGTTCACTCTGTAATGTTTACTATTAAACTACACCTGGATTTAAAGGTCATCACAAACATTATGATGGAACTCACGGCAATATGCATTTTTACCTGCATCTGTTTGAGTTGAGACCTCTTTCTATCTCCCTGTGTTGAATAGCCAGCTAGTTAAATACTCAGTATTCAATCCAATGGCCGCCAGTGTACGATGCAATGCAGCATCTAAACAAACAAACAGTCCTGGCCATTAGAATACAGAGGAATCTGGAGATAGAACACTATGTATTACCCAAACAAACAGTCCTGGCCATTAGAATACAGAGGAATCTGGAGATAGAACACTATGTATTACCCAGACAAACAGTCCTGGCCATTAGAATACAGAGGAATCTGGAGATAGAACACTATGTATTACCCAGACAAACAGTCCTGGCCATTGGAATACAGAGGAATCTGGAGATAGAACTCTATGTATTACCCAGACAAACAGTCCTGGCCATTAGAATACAGAGGAATCTGGAGATAGAACACTATGTATTACCCAAACAAACAGTCCTGGCCATTAGAATACAGAGGAATCTGGAGATAGAACACTATGTATTACCCAGACAAACAGTCCTGGCCATTAGAATACAGAGGAATCTGGAGATAGAACACTATGTATTACCCAAACAAACAGTCCTGGCCATTAGAATACGGAGGAATCTGGAGATAGAACTCTATGTATTACCCAAACAAACAGTCCTGGCCATTAGAATACAGAGGAATCTGGAGATAGAACTCTATGTATTACCCAGACAAACAGTCCTGGTCATTAGAATACAGAGGAATTTGGAGGTAGAACACTATGTATTACCCAGACAAACAGTCCTGGCCATTAGAATACAGAGGAATCTGGAGATAGAACTCTATGTATTACCCAGACAAACAGTCCTGGCCATTAGAATACAGAGGAATCTGGAGATAGAACACTATGTATTACCCAAACAAACAGTCCTGGCCATTAGAATACAGAGGAATCTGGAGATAGAACACTATGTATTACCCAGACAAACAGTCCTGGCCATTAGAATACAGAGGGATCTGGAGATAGAACACTATGTATTACCCAAACAAGACTTCCCTCCCTACTTCGCCATGGGCAGCCTTTCGAAATACATGTAATATTGCCAGTGGCTACGTTTCAATTGGAAAGGTGATAGCTAGTTAAAAAATATATATATTCAGAGAGCAATTAAGGCCATTGTTCTTATGTAACAGCTATTTGTGAATGTACACTTTCAGTGATGGGGGAGGCTGTTGTGTTGGTGTGCTTTAAAATATATTTGATTCATTTTTTGCTTACAGCGATAATTTTGTGCTATTTCTCTTTGTTACCGTAGATTGAAGCTTTGGTGGTGATGTTAGTCAACAGACTACCCTCGTTGCTCTGTGTCTGGCTGTATGGAATGTAAACTAACCAACAACTTGATGGGAGGAAGACTCTTCCTCTACTGTAGCAATATAGCTTGTCATCTCCCACTAAAACTGTTCAGAACCTGGAGATAATAAACCTGTACTCGTACCCTGAGGCTACACATTGAACAAGTTTGACATCTCAGATGTCTTTCAGTACCCTCTTCAAAAAAAGACGGACATATTTTGGATCAAGCAGATGATCCCACCAAGTTTCAGCAGGGTGTGGGTAGGAGCCCATGTTTCAGCAGGGTGTTAGTAGGAGCCCATGCTTCAGCAGGGTGTGGGTAGGAGCCCATGTTTCAGCAGGGCGTGGGTAGGAGCCCATGTTTCAGCAGGGTGTTAGTAGGAGCCCATGCTTCAGCAGGGTGTGGGTAGGAGCCCATGTTTCAGCAGGGTGTGGGTAGGAGCCCATGTTTCAGCAGGGTGTGGGTAGGAGCCCATGTTTCAGCAGGGTGTGGGTAGGAGCCCATGTTTCAGCAGGGCGTGGGTAGGAGCCCATGTTTCAGCAGGGTGTGGGTAGGAGCCCATGTTTGAGCCCATGCAGGGTGTGGGTAGGAGCCCATGTTTCAGCAGGGTGTGGGTAGGAGCCCATGTTTCAGCAGGGTGTTAGTAGGAGCCCATGTTTCAGCAGGGTGTGGGTGTTGGTAGGAGCCCCATGTTTCAGCAGGGGGTGTAGGAGCCCATGTTTCAGCAGCCCATGTTTCAGCAGGGTGTGGGTAGGAGCCCATGTTTCAGCAGGGTGTGGGAGCCCATGTTTCAGCAGGGTGTGGTAGGAGCCCATGTTTCAGCAGGGTGTTGGTAGGAGCCCATGTTTCAGCAGGGTGTGGGTAGGGCCCATGTTTCAGCCCATGTTTCAGCAGGGTGTGGGTAGGAGCCCATGTTTCAGCAGGGTGTTTCAGCAGGGTGGTAGGAGCCCATGTTTCAGCAGGGTGTTGGTAGGAGCCCATGTTTCAGCAGGGTGTGGGTGGGAGCCCATGTTTCAGCAGGGTGTGTTTCAGGTGGGAGCCCATGCCCATTTCAGCAGGGTGTTAGTAGGAGCCCATGTTTCAGCAGGGTGTGGGTAGGAGCCCATGTTTCAGCAGGGTGTTGGTAGGAGCCCATGTTTCAGCAGGGTGTGGGTGGGAGCCCATGTTTCAGCAGGGTGTGGGTAGGAGCCCATGTTTCAGCAGGGTGTGGGTAGGAGCCCATGTTTCAGCAGGGTGTTGGTAGGAGCCCATGTTTCAGCAGGGTGTGGGTAGGAGCCCATGTTTCAGCAGGGTGTGGGTGGGAGCCCATGTTTCAGCAGGGTGTGGGTAGGAGCCCATGTTTCAGCAGGGTGTTAGTAGGAGCCCATGTTTCAGCAGGGTATGGGTAGGAGCCCATGTTTCAGCAGTGACAGTGTAAGAACTAACATTGGCTTACAGTGCGGTAGATAGTAGAGGTTATGTAGCTGAGGCCCACATTGGCTTGTTTTAGATGGGCAGCAGTCGATTACAGAAGCACCACTTTATTTTGGTTTGTATCAGAAGGACAGCAGTAGGCTACAGTAACCCCTAACCTTAACCCCTAAATCTATCACCTCCTGTTGTTCACGGAATGCTGGAGAGCTTGGTTTGTTTGCTCGGTTTGTTGTTTTGGAAAGTTTATTGTTTTGAAAGTGTATAGGAAAGTTTCTTAGAAGCTAGCTAACTTTTGAGTTTGGATCTCTCGACGCAGTTGGCATCAGTTGCTGGGACTGCTACTCTCCGTCCAGTGATCCTGCCGACCAAGGTCGGGTCTGAGGAGCAATTTGGCAGGGTTTTCTTGAGAGCCTGAATGCAGCCCGCGATGCGGTTAGCCATTGTGGCTGGGACAACGTATTGTCCCGGGTCTGTGGCTGTCTAGATCCCTGCTGTTTGTTGTTGTTTTCAATCTTCCCTGCGACCTAGCCTGTCTGGAACTCCTAGGAGTAACAGCGTAACCTATGTTGCCATGACAAAGACCAAAGCCAACAGGAGTACCACTGAGGACAGTGGTGTCTCTATCACAGGTGAAGTATATTTTAAACAAACAAAAAGAGTTCTACAAGCAGTTCTTACAACAACAAGAAACTAGCTTCAAGTGTTTTGTCCAAATACTGGTGGAGTCAACTAATAAAAGAATGGACCTGACCAGAGAGGTCCAGTACCCGAAGAACAGTTTGCTGTTCTCTCAGGATCAGCTCGATGAGTTGAAACAGGAAAACGGCAAGATGACAGCAATCAGTAAGTCATTGAGAGAGGACATCAGTTGTGTGTGTGAATCCAGGACAACAATGAAGGAGAAATCAGATCTCGAGGGACCATAAAGGCAGAACAACATGTTTGTGGACGGAATTGCAGAATCTCCACATGAGACAGGATGAAGTCTGAGGATAAAGTGAGGGAAATGATCTCTGAGCAGTTGAAGATGGACCACAGGAAGATTGAGGTGGAGCGTGCCCACAGGACTGGAAAACCCATCACCGGCCCTGGTGACAGGTTCAGGCCAATAGTGGTCAAGTTCTTGAGGTTCAAGGACAAGGTAGCTGTTCTGGAAAAAGCCAATAACTTGAGAGGAACGTACAGTTGAAGTCGGAAGTTTACATACACCTAAGCCAACTACATTTTAAACTCAGTTTTTCACAATTCCTGACATTTAATCGCAGTAAAAATTCCCTGTCTTAGGTCAGTTAGGATCACCACTTTATTTTAAGTGTGAAATGTTAGAACAATAGTAGGGAGAATGACTTATTTCCGCTTTTATTTCTTTTATCACATTCCCAGTGGGTCAGAAGTTTACATACACTCAATTAGTATTTGATAGCATTGCCATTAAATTGATGAACTTGGGTCAAACGTTTCGGGTAGCCTTCCACAAGCTTCCCACAATAAGTTGGGTGAATTTTTGGCCCATTCCTCCTGACAGAGCTGGTGTAACTGAGTCAGGTTTGTAGGCCTCCTTGCTCGCACACGCCTTTTGATTTCTGCCCACACATTTTCTATAGGATTGAGGTCAGGGCTTTGTGATGACCACTCCAATACCTTGACTTTGTTGTCCTCAAGCCATTTTAACACAACTTTGGAAGTATGCTTGGGGTCATTGTCCATTTGGAAGACCCATTTGCGACTAAGCTTTAACTTACTGACTGATGTCTTGAGATGTATATCCACATAATGTTCCTCCTCATAATGCCATCTATTTGGTGAAGGGCACCAGTCCCTCCTGCAGCTAAGCACCCCAAAAACATGATGCTGCCACCCCTGTGCTTCATGGTTGGGATGGTGTTCTTCGGCTTGCAAACCTCCCCCCTTTCCTCCAAACATAACGATGGTCATTATGGTCAAACAGTTATATTTTTGCTTCATCAGACCAGAGGACATTTCTCCAAAAAGTACGATGTTTGTCCCCATGACCAGTTTTAAACCGTAGTCTGGCTTTTTATGGCGGTTTTGGAGCAGTGGCTTCTTTCTTGCTGAGCAGCCTTTCAGGTTATGTTGATGTAGAACTCGTTTTACTGTGGATATCGATACATTTGTACCTGTTTCCTCCAGCATCTTCACAAGGTCCTTTGCTGTTGTTCTGGGATTGGTTTGCACTTTTAGCACCAAAGAACGTTCATCTCTAGGAGACAGAACGCGTCTCATTCCTGAGCGGTATGACGGCTGCGCGGTCCCATGGTGTTTATACTTGCGTACTATTGTTTGTACAGATGAACGTGGTATCTTCAGGCGTTTGGAAATTGCTCCCGAGGATGAACCAGAATTGTAGAGGTCTACAAATGTATTTTCTGAGGTCTTGGCTGATTTCTTTTGATTTTCCCATGATGTCAAGCAAAGAGGCACTGAGTTTGAAGGTAGGCCTTGAAATACATCCACAGGTACACCTCCAATTGACTCAAATGATGTCAATTAGCATATCAGAAGCTTCCAAAGCAATGATATCATTTTCTGGAATTTTTCAAGCTGTTTACAGGCACAGTCGACTTAGTGTATGTAAACTTCTGACCCACTGGAAATGTGATACAGTAAAGTATAAGTGAAATAATCTGTCTGTAAACAATTGTTGGAAAAATTATTTGTGTCATGCACAAAGTAGATGTCCTAACCGACTTGTCAAAACTATAGTATGTTAAGAAGAAATTTGTGGAGTGGTTGAAAAATGAGTTTTAATGACTCCAATCTAAGTGTTTGTTAAATTCCGACTTCCACTATATATCTTCCTCAACGAGGACTATCGAGGACTATCCTGAAGCTATCCTGAAGGTTTTACTGATAACCTACAAAGCATTACATGGGCTTGCTCCTACCTATCTCTCTGATTTGGTCCTGCCGTACATACCTACACGTACGCTATGGTCACAAGACGCAGGCCTCCTAATTGTCCCTGGAATTTCTAAGCAAACAGCTGGAGGCAGGGCTTTCTCCTATAGAGCTCCATTTTTATGGAATGGTCTGCCTACGCATGTAAGAGACGCAAACTCGGTCTCAACCTTTAAGTCTTTACTGAAGACTCATCTCTTCAGTGGGTCATATGATTGAGTGTAGTCTGGCCCAGGAGTGTGAAGGTGAACGGAAAGGCTCTGGAGCAACGAACCGCCCTTGCTGTCTCTGCCTGGCCGGTTCCCCTCTTTCCACTGGGATTCTCTGCCTCTAACCCTATTACAGGGGCTGAGTCACTGGCTTACTGGGGCTCTTTCATACTGTCCCTGGGAGGGTGCGTCACTTGAGTGGGTTGAGTCACTGACGTGATCTTCCTGTCTGGGTTGGCGCCCCCCCCCCCCCCCCCCCCTTGGGTAGTGCCGCGGCGGAGATCTTTGTGGGCTATACTCGGCCTTGTCTCAGGATGGTAAGTTGGTGGTTGAAGATATCCCTCTAGTGGTGTGGGGGCTGTGCTTTGGCAAAGTGGGTGGGGTTATATCCTTCCTGTTTGGCCCTGTCCGGGGGTTTCCTCGGATGGGGCCACAGTGTCTCCTGACCCCTCCTGTCTCAGCCTCCAGTATTTATGCTGCAATAGTTTATGTGTCGGGGGGCTAGGGTCAGTTTGTTATATCTGGAGTACTTCTCCTGTCCTATTCGGTGTCCTGTATGAATTTAAGTGTGCTCTCTCTAATTCTCTCTTTATTTCTCTCTCTCAGAGGACCTGAGCCCTAGGACCATGCCTCAGGACTACCTGACATGATGACTCCTTGCTGTCCCCAGTCCACCTGGCCGTGCTGCTGCTCCAGTTTCAACTTTTCTGCCTTATTAGTATTGGACCATGCTGGTCATTTATGAACATTTGAACATCTTGGCCATGTTCTGTTATGATCTCCACCCGGCACAGCCAGAAGAGGACTGGCCACCCCACATAGCCTGGTTCCTCTCTAGGTTTCTTCCTAGGTTTTGGCCTTTCTAGGGAGTTTTTCCTAGCCACGTGCTTCTACACCTGCATTGCTTGCTGTTTGGGGTTTTAGGCTGGGTTTCTGTACAGCACTTTGAGATATCAGCTGATGTACGAAGGGCTATATAAATACATTTGATTTGATTTGAAGCTGTGTGCCAGAAGAGGAAATAACTTATCCCAGCCATGAAAGCTGCCAGAGCGATTGGGGACATTGCTTACATCAGTTATGACAGGCTCATTGTCCACCCTCCCTTCCAGAAACCTGGAAAGGATGAGAGAGCCAAGCCTATGGGTTCGTAGCTTCAACCCCGCAGCACACACACCCATTGATTCATGGACTGTTGAATGGATATCTTTTTATCTTACTTTGTTTGCTCTTGTACATATTATGTTTATCTCTGATAAACTACACAGGAAAGGGCTGAAAATAGCCCATATTAATATATGTAGCCTTAGAAATAAGGTTAATGAAATCAATAACTTGCTAACATCAGATAACTTTCATATATTAGCCATTTCTGAGACTCATTTAGATAATTAATTTGATGATACAGCAGTAGCAATACAAATATATAACATCTATAGAAGAGACATAAATGCTTATAGGGGAGGTGTTGCTGTATATATTCAGAGCCATGTCCCTGTAATGCTTAGAGAAGACCTTATGTCAAGTGTTATTGAAGTGTTGTGGATGCAGGTTCACTTGGCACATCTAAAGACTTTTCCTTTGGGGTATTGCTATAGGCCACCAAGTGCTAACAGTCAGTATCTAAATAATATGTGTGAAATGCTTGATAGTGTATGAGATAAACAGAGAGGTCTACTTTCTTGGGGACCTGAATATTGACTGGTTTTCATCAAGCTGTCTGCTCAAGAGGTTCAGGTTATTAATCAACCTACCAGGGTGTTTACAAACACTACAGGAACAAGATCATCCACATGTATCGATAACATTTTTACTAATACTGTAGAACTTTGTTAGTGGCTATTATCCTGAAAGCCAAAGTTCTAAAAGCTGGGCCTAAAATAGTGTATAAGAAATCAAACAAAAGATTTTGCTGTTATGTGGACTCTTCTGTGGATGATGTTAAAAAATATTTGTTGGCATGATGTGAGGAATAAGGAGGACCAACGCTGCACTTGATGCGTTTATGAAATTGCTTCTTCCAATTATTGATAAACATGCACCTGTTAAGAAACTGACTGTTAGAACTGTTAAGGCTCCATGGATTGAGGCGGAATTGAAACTGTATGGTTGAAAGAGCTGAGGGGGGGAGGCTAATAATCTGAATGGCTGATTTACTGCAAATTGAGAAATGATGTGACTAAACTCAACAAAAATAAGAAGAAACTGTATTATTAAGCCAAGATCAATGACACAAAGATGGCTTATTCATCACAAAACCATTTGATGTTGGCAATTATATTAATGATTACTTCACTGGCAAAGTGGGAAAAGTTTGTCAGGAAATTTTAACAACAAACAGTGAGTCATTGTATTCATGCATAAAAAAACGAATAATGAAAGAAAAGCATTGCAAGTTAGAATTTTGTAAAAGGTGGAAAAATGACTTCTATCGATCAATAATGATAAACCTCCTGACTACTGAGGATGGTAGCCGACTCTATAGCCACACCTCTATAGCCACACCTGTATAGCCACTCTATAGCCACACCTCTATAGCCACACCTCTATAGCCACTCCTCTATAGCCACACCTCTATAGCCACACCTCTATAGCCACACCTCTATAGCCACACCTGTATAGCCACTCTATAGCCACACCTCTATAGCCACACCTCTATAGCCACTCCTCTATAGCCACACCTCTATAGGCACACCTTTATAGCCACACCTCTATAGCCACACCTCTATAGCCACTCTATAGCCACTCCTGTTGAAAAAAATTGTGTTTGACCAAATACAATGTTTTTTTTCTGTAAACAAATTAACAGACTTTCAGCATGCTTATAGAGAAGGGCACTGGACATGTACTGCACTGACACAAATGACTGATGATTGGTTGAAAGAAATTAATAATAAGATTGTGGGAGCTGTACTGTTAGATTTCAGTGCAGCCTTTGATATTATTGACCATAATCTGTTGTTGAAAAACTTGTGTTATGGCTTTTCAACCTCTGACATATGATCGATTCAGAGCCATCTATCTACTAGAACTCTAAGGGTTTTCTTTAATGGAAGCTTCTCTAATGTCAAACATGTAAAGTGCGGTGTACCGCAGGGCAGCTCTCTAGGCC
The DNA here is from genome assembly GCF_034236695.1 of Oncorhynchus nerka. Taxonomy (NCBI): domain Eukaryota; kingdom Metazoa; phylum Chordata; class Actinopteri; order Salmoniformes; family Salmonidae; genus Oncorhynchus; species Oncorhynchus nerka. The sequence continues at coordinate 13,186,271 of NC_088400.1, read as the reverse complement.
CTCTGCTCTTTTCCATTTTTAGCAATGACCTGCCACTGGCATTAAACAAAGTGTGTGTGTGTCCATGTATGCTGATGATTCAACCATATACGCATCAGCAACCACAGCTAATGAACTCACTGAAACCCTTAACAAAGAGTTGCAGTCTGTTTTTGGAACGGGTAGCCATTAATAAACTGGTCCTGAACATCTCTAAAACTAAGAGCATTGTATTTGGTACAAATAATTCCCAGAGTTCTGGACCTCAGCTGAATCTGGTAATGAATGGTGTGGCTGTTGAACAAGTTGAGGAGACTAAATTACTTGGTGTTACCTTAGATTGTAAACTGTCATGGTCAAAACATATATATTCAATGGTTGTAAAGATGGGGAGAGGTCTGTCTGTAATAAAGAGATGCTCTACTTTTTTGACACCACACTCCAAAAAGTAAGTCCTGCAGGTTGTAGTGTTTTCGTATCTTGATCAATGTTAAGACGTGTGGCCCAGTGCTGCAAGGAAAGACCTGGTTAAGCTGCATCTGGCCCAGAACAGAGCGGCACATCTTGCTCTTCATTGTAAATCAGAGGACTGATATAAATACTATTCATGCCACTTTTTTTCATAAGAAACAATGTGTTGAATATCCCAAATAGTTTGCATAGTCAACTTACACATTACTCTGCCACACACACTTACCCCACCAGATATGGCACCAGGGGTCTTTCAAAGTCCCCAAATCCATAACAAATTCAATAAAGCGTATAGCATTTTATAGAGCCATTATTGCATCTCATATTATTCAAATGAACAGCAAACCTGGTTGTAAAAAACAGAGCTGTCCTTGTAATGAATACTCAGGGAGAACAAGGTGTTGAATCACACGTAGAGCACGGCAGATGTTTATCACGCCTTCGCAGGACGGTCAAACAGGTAGGTAGTCAAAAACCAACAATAACTCACAACTATACAAACAGAAAGAACTGAACTAAATAAGGAGCTGATGAGACCAGGTGAGAAACGAACACAAAGTGAAATCAATGAACAAACATGAAAGACAAGGCTACGTTCAAGAACACAACGAAACAGAACACAAGGTTGACTAAGAAAAGAAAAGCAGAACCTTACAGTCCTTGTCTATTATGTCATGTTTCATGTTTTGTGTGGACCCCAGGAAGAGTAGCTGCTGCTTTTGCAACAGCTAATGAGGATCCTAATAAAATACCAAAATACCAAACCCCTAACCCCTAACCCTAACCCCTAACCCTAAACCCTAACCCTAACCCCTAACCCTAACCCTAACCTAACCCCTAACCCTAACCCTAACCCCTAACCCTAACCCCTAACCCCTAACCCTAACCCCTAACCCTACACACACACTTCGATTATACTGCTGCCTCTTTTTACAGCTGAATGTTATTGCTGAACTCTTTGTGCGTACTTGTGTGCTTGTGTGTGTGTATATATATATATATATATATATATAATATATGTATTTAAAAAAATATATATATAAAAAATATATATACTGTATATTTGTTCCTTTTTCAAGCTACAGTGCTACATCTCCAAAACAGTATTCATGTAAAAGTATGTTTCAACTCTATTTCTATATATCTATGATGCTGAACTTATTTAATGTAGTGAGAGATTATTCAAAGCAACAGTCCTATGTTATACTGTGCTATGTTACAGTACTATGTTACAGTACTGTTACAGTACTATGTTACAGTACTGTTACAGTACTATGTTATACTGTGCTATGTTACAGTATAATGTTACAGTACTATGTTAAAGTACTATGTTATACTGTACTATGTTATACTGTACTATGTTACAGTACTATGTCATACTGTACTATGTTACAGTACTATGTTATACTGTGCTATATTACAGTACTATGTTACAGTACTGTTACAGTACTGTGTTATACTGTGCTATGTTACAGTACTATGTTACAGTACTATGTTAAAGTACTATGTTATACTGTACTATGTTACAGTACTATGTTACAGTACTATGTTACAGTAGAATGTTACAGTGCTATGTTACAGTACTATGTTACAGTAGTATGTTATACAGTGCTATGTTACAGTGCTATGTTACAGTGCTATGTTACAGTACTATGTTACAGTGCTATGTTATACAGTGCTATGTTATTCAGTGCTATGTTATTCAGTGCTATGTTATTCAGTGCTATGTTACAGTACTATGTTACAGTGCTATGTTATACAGTGCTATGTTACACAGTGCTATGTTATTCAGTGCTATGTTATTCAGTGCTATGTTATTCAGTGCTATGTTACAGTACTATGTTATTCAGTACTATGTTATACAGTGCTATGTTACACTACTATGTTATACAGTGCTATGTTACAGTACTATGTTATTCAGTGCTATGTTATTCAGTGCTATGTTACAGTACTATGTTATTCAGTGCTATGTTATTCAGTGCTATGTTACAGTACTATGTTATACAGTATTATGTTACAGTACTGTGTTATACAGTGCTATGTTACAGTACTATGTTACAGTACTATGTTACAGTGCTATGTTATTCAGTGCTATGTTATTCAGTGCTATGTTACAGTACTATGTTATACAGTGCTATGTTACAGTACTATGTTATTCAGTGCTATGTTACAGTACTATGTTATTCAGTGCTATGTTACAGTACTATGTTATTCAGTGCTATGTTATAAAGTGCTATTTTACAGTACTATGTTACAGTACTATGTTACAGTGCTATGTTATTCAGTGCTATGTTATACAGTGCTATGTTACAGTACTATGTTATTCATTGCTATGTTATTCAGTGCTATGTTACAGTACTATGTTATTCAGTGCTATGTTATACAGTGCTATTTTACAGTACTATGTTACAGTACTATGTTACAGTGCTATGTTATTCAGTGCTATGTTATACAGTGCTATGTTATTCAGTGCTATGTTACAGTGCTATGTTATTCAGTGCTATGTTATACAGTGCTATGTTATTCAGTGCTATGTTATTCAGTGCTATGTTATACAGTGCTATGTTATTCAGTGCTATGTTATTCAGTGCTATGTTATTCAGTGCTATATTATTCAGTGCTATGTTATACAGTGCTATGTTATTCAGTGCTATGTTATACAGTGCTATGTTATTCAGTGCTATGTTATACAGTGCTATGTTATTCAGTGCTATATTATTCAGTGCTATGTTATACAGTGCTATGTTATTCAGTGCTATATTATTCAGTGCTATGTTATTCAGTGCTATATTATTCAGTGCTATGTTATTCAGTGCTATGTTATTCAGTGCTATATTATTCAGTGCTATGTTATACAGTGCTATGTTATACAGTACTATGTTATTCAGTGCTATGTTACAGTACTATGCTATTCAGTGCTATGTTATACCGTGCTATGTTACAGTACTATGTTACAGTACTATGTTATTCAGTGCTATGTTATACAGTGCTATGTTATTCAGTGCTATGTTATTCAGTGCTATGTTACAGTACTATGTTACAGTACTATGTTATTCAGTGCTATGTTATACAGTGCTATGTTACAGTACTGTTATTCATTGCTATGTTATTCAGTGCTATGTTACAGTACTATGTTATTCAGTGCTATGTTATACAGTGCTATTTTACAGTACTATGTTACAGTACTATGTTACAGTGCTATGTTATTCAGTGCTATGTTATACAGTGCTATGTTATTCAGTGCTATGTTACAGTGCTATGTTATTCAGTGCTATGTTATTCAGTGCTATATTATTCAGTGCTATATTATTCAGTGCTATGTTATTCAGTGCTATGTTATACAGTGCTATGTTATTCAGTGCTATATTATTCAGTGCTATGTTATTCAGTGCTATGTTATTCAGTGCTATGTTATTCAGTGCTATGTTATACAGTGCTATGTTATTCAGTGCTATATTATTCAGTGCTATGTTATTCAGTGCTATATTATTCAGTGCTATGTTATTCAGTGCTATATTATTCAGTGCTATGTTATTCAGTGCTATGTTATTCAGTGCTATGTTATACAGTGCTATGTTATTCAGTGCTATATTATTCAGTGCTATGTTATACAGTGCTATGTTATACAGTACTATGTTATTCAGTGTGCAGTACTATGCTATTCAGTGCTATGTTATACAGTGCTATGTTATTCAGTGCTATGTTATACAGTGCTATGTTATTCAGTGCTATGTTATGCAGTGCTATGTTATTCAGTGCTATATTATTCAGTGCTATGTTATACAGTGCTATGTTACAGTACTGTTATTCATTGCTATGTTATTCAGTGCTATGTTACAGTACTATGTTATTCAGTGCTATGTTATACAGTGCTATTTTACAGTACTATGTTACAGTACTATGTTACAGTGCTATGTTATTCAGTGCTATGTTATACAGTGCTATGTTATTCAGTGCTATGTTACAGTGCTATGTTATTCAGTGCTATGTTATTCAGTGCTATATTATTCAGTGCTATGTTATTCAGTGCTATGTTATACAGTGCTATGTTATTCAGTGCTATATTATTCAGTGCTATGTTATTCAGTGCTATGTTATTCAGTGCTATGTTATTCAGTGCTATATTATTCAGTGCTATGTTATTCAGTGCTATATTATTCAGTTATGTTACAGTGCTATATTATTCAGTGCTATGTTATAGTGCTATATTATTCAGTGCTATGTTATTCAGTCTATGTTGTACAGTGCTATGTTATACAGTGCTATGTTCATTCTGTTTATTCAGTGCTATGTTATACAGTGCAACGTCAGTGCTATATTATTTCTAGGTTGCACTGAATTCAGTGCTATGTTATACAGTGCTATGTTATTCAGTGGTTATACCTATTCCAGTGCTATGTTATTGTGTTTGTATATTATTCAGTGCTATGTTATACAGTGCTTTGTTATTCAGTGCTATATTATTCAGTGCTATGTTATACAGTGCTATGTTATTCATGTCTTATTCAGTGCTATGTTATACAGTGCTATATTATTCAGTGCTATGGTGTTGTCTCAGTGCTATGTTATTCAGTGCTATATTATTCAGTGCTATGTTATTGTCTATGTTATACAGTGCTATATTATTCAGTGCTATGTTATACAGTGCTATGTTATTCAGTGCTATGTTATGCAGTGCTATGTTATTCAGTGCTATATTATTCAGTGCTATGTTATTCAGTGCTATGTTATACAGTGCTATATTATTCAGTGCTATGTTATACAGTGCTATGTTACAGATCCCCACCGGTACTGCTACTCATTCTGTTCACCAGTTGCGGAGATCAACGTCATTGTCCTTCTGTCTGTTGGTGGGTCATTGTGACCTGGTATTCCTCATGATTGTGTTTCTATAGTCTGTGCTGATTGTGCTTATTGTTCTCATGTCTGTTGGTGGTGTGAGTACCTATGGGTTGTCTCAGTCTGTGCTGTGTGTTATTGTCCTCGTGTCTGTTGGTGGTGTGAGTACCTATGGGTTGTCTCAGTCTGTGCTGTGTGTTATTGTCCTCGTGTCTGTTGGTGGTGTGAGTACCTATGGGTTGTCTCAGTCTGTGCTGTGTGTTATTGACCTCATGTCTGTTGGTGGTGTGAGTACCTGTGCATTGTCTCAGCCTGTGCTGTGTGTTTTGTGCGTTGTGTTTTACGGGTCTCGTCCCTCGTCGTTCTACAAGGTTTACCCTCACACTTTTGTTTGGGTATATCCCAGTGTTTTGTGTATTTGTTTTGGGTGTATCAAAAACCCAGATGATGCATTCCTGTGGCTGTCTCCAAATCCTTAACACTGTCATGCTGGTGTAATGTTAAACTGTACTATGCTGAACATTTGTGTTGAATCTCTTCCATTCAGCCACAAGAGCATTAATGAGCTGGGCCACTGATGTTGGTAGATTAGGCCTGGCTCACAGTCGGCGTTCCAATTCATCCCAAAGGTGTTCGATGGGGTTGAGGTCAGGGCTCTGTGCAGGCCAGTCAAGTTCTTCCACACCGATCTTGACAAAACTTTTCTTTATGGACCTCACGGCAGCATTGTCATGCTGAAACAGGAAAGGGCTGTCTTCAAACTGTTGCCACAAAGTTGGAAGCACAGAATTGTCTAGAATGTCATTGTATGCTGTAGCGTTAAGATGTCCCTTCTCTGTAACTAATGGGCATAGCCCGAACAATGAAAAACAGCCACAGACCATTATTCCTCATCCACCAAACTTTACAGTTGACACTATGCATTGGGGCAGGTAGCGTTCTCCTGGCATTTGCCAAACCTAGATTCATCCGTCAGACTGCCAGATGGTGAAGCGTGATTCATCACTCCAGAGAATGCGTTTCCACTGCTACAGGGTTCTATGGTGGCGAGCTTTACACCCCTCCAGCCGACGCTTGGCATTGCACATGGTGATTTTAGATATGTGTGCGGCTGCTCGGCCATGGAAAACCATTTCATGAAGCTCCCGATGAACAGTTCTTGTGCTGACATTTATTCCAGAGGCAGTTTGGAACTCGGTAGTGTGTGTTGCAACCGAGGGACATGATTTTTACGCGCTTCAGCACTCTGTGGTCATGTTCTGTGAGCTTGTGTGACATACCACCTAGCAGCTGAGCCGTTGATGCTCCTAGACATTCCCACTTCACAATAACAGCACTTACAGTTGACCAGGGCAGCTCTAGCAGGACAGACATTTTACAAACTGACCTGTTGGAAAGGTGGCATCCTATGACGGTGCCACGTTGAAAGTAACTTAGCTCTTCAGTAAGGTCATTCTACTGCAAATTCTTGTCTATGGAGATTGCATGGCTGTGTGCTTGATTTTATACACCTGTTAGCAATGGGTGTGGCTGAAATCGCCAAATCCACTAATTTGAGGGGGGTGTCCACATACTGCTGCTGTATGTAATAGTGTATCTATGTAGCTGAACTGTAGAGTATTTAATTTCAATGAGAGATTCAATAATATTCTGTGGCAGGGAGCCTAGAGCAACCAAAAGGTCACTGGTTTGAATTCCAGAGCCGACAAGGTGAAACATATGTTGATGTGCCCTTGAACAAGTCACTTAACACTAATTGCACCAGAAAGAACTGCCTTTGTCACATTCGTGCACACAGAATGTCAATGTACATACATAGTCTTTATGATAACGTCCCCTATCTATACTCTATAGATCCTGAAGCTCAGTCACAATGTGCCAGGAGAGATAGATTACCACTAATGGAGACCTGTGTGCCAGTTTGATTTCCACTCTCTTGACAACTCCATGTGTATGTGTCTTACCAAAGCCACGTTTCGCATGATAATGACAGCAAAGAAATTGATCTGTCAAGAGCAAAAACTAATCTGGGACCAGGCTATGTAGACCTGGAGCTCTTTGTTCTAATCTGGGACCAGGCTATGTAGACCTGGAGCTCTTTGTTCTAATCTGGGACCAGGCTATGTAGACCTGGAGCTCTTTGTTCTAATCTGGGACCAGGCTATATAGACCTGGAGCTCTTTGTTCTAATCTGGGACCAGGCTATATAGACCTGGAGCTCTTTGTTCTAATCTGGGACCAGGCTATATAGACCTGGAGCTCTTTGCTCTAATCTGGGACCAGGCTATATAGACCTGGAGCTCTTTGTTCTAATCTGGGACCAGGCTATATAGACCTGGAGCTCTTTGTTCTAATCTGGGACCAGGCTATATAGACCTGGAGCTCTTTGTTCTAATCTGGGACCAGGCTATATAGACCTGGAGCTCTTTGCTCTAATCTGGGACCAGGCTATATAGACCTGGAGCTCTTTGCTCTAATCTGGGACCAGGCTATATAGACCTGGAGCTCTTTGCTCTAATCTGGGACCAGGCTATATAGACCTGCAGCTCTTTGTTCTAATCTGGGACCAGGCTATATAGACCTGGAGCTCTTTGTTCTAATCTGGGACCAGGCTATATAGACCTGGAGCTCTTTGCTCTAATCTGGGACCAGGCTATATAGACCTGGAGCTCTTTGTTCTAATCTGGGACCAGGCTATATAGACCTGGAGCTCTTTGCTCTAATCTGGGACCAGGCTATATAGACCTGGAGCTCTTTGCTCTAATCTGGGACCAGGCTATATAGACCTGGAGCTCTTTGCTCTAATTCACCATTTCTTGTTTTAATTCACCATTTTCCCAATACATGACGTCCCCACTCTGACCAAGGCTGTATATCCCTGGGCCCTAACATGTTTAATTAACAAGTGAAATGAGTTGTGTGTTCGCAACCAGGCTGTGTGAGTGACCACATTACGTGTATTAAGGCTCCTCTCTGGTTCTCAACCAACAGTCTCTTTTCTCTTTCTCAGAGTATCAGCAAGGGTGTGTGTGTGTGTGTGTGTGTGTGTGTGTGTGTGTGTGTGTGTGTGTGTGTGTGTGTGTGTGTGTGTGTGAGCAGCAGCCACAGTGATTTCCTTTAGCCTCTCCTCTCAGTATTGATATGTCTCTATTGATTATGATTTAAATGTCTGTTTCCTATAGACTAGGCTCTAACACAGGCCATGATTTAAATGTCTGTTTCCTATAGACTAGGCTCTAACACAGGCCATGATTTAAATGTCTGTTTCCTATAGACTAGGCTCTAACACATGCCATGATTTAAATGTCTGTTTCCTATAGACTAGGCTCTAACACAGGCCATGATTTAAATGTCTGTTTCCTATAGACTAGGATCTAACACAGGCCATGATTTAAATGTATGTTTCCTATAGACTAGGCTCTAACACAGGCCATGATTTAAATGTCTGTTTCCTATAGACTAGGCTTTAACTTTAACTCATGATGTGAGGGAGGGAGGAAGGAAAGAGGAGGAGGATATCTCGGAGAGGAATAACAGTGATGACACAACCACAGAGCAGTTTTGGCCTTTTGCCAGTCTCCCCCTCCCCGTTCCGTCTGGGTAAGAAAAGAACCACACAGCCTTGACAGCCCCCTAAGAATCCGCCACAACAAGACAGAGTTCCAACTCCCCCCCCCCAGCAGGCCCATCACCCAGGACAAAGCATTCTCACAGAGGACACCCCCCACCCAGCAGGCCCATCACCCAGGACAAAGCATTCTCACAGAGGACACCCCCCACCCAGCAGGCCCATCACCCAGGATAAAGCATTCTCACAGAGGACACCCCCACCCAGAAGGCCCTTACCCAGGACAAAGCATTCTTACAGAGGACCCCCCCCACCCAGCAGGCCCATCACCCAGGATAAAGCATTCTCACAGAGGACACCCCCCACCCAGCAGGCCCATCACCCAGGATAAAGCATTCTCACAGAGGACACCCCCACCCAGCAGGCCCATCACCCAGGATAAAGCATTCTCACAGAGGACACCCCCACCCAGAAGGCCCATCACCCAGGACAAAGCATTCTTACAGAGGACACCCCCACCCAGCAGGCCCATCACCCAGGACAAAGCATTCTTACAGAGGACACCCCCCCCACCCAGCAGGCCCATCACCCAGGATAAAGCATTCTCACAGAGGACACCCCCACCCAGAAGGCCATCACCCAGGATAAAGCATTATCACAGAGGACACCCCCCACCCAGCAGGCCCATCATCCAGGACAAAGCATTCTTACAGAGGACACCCCCCACCCAGCAGGCCCATCACCCAGGATAAAGCATTCTCACAGTGTTTTCTCTTCTCACTTGTTATGGTCAGGAATTTTGAAAGACATTCCTAAAAACAGTAGGTGTGTAGGGAAAGGGGTGGGGAGGGGTGGAGGGTTGTGGGGGGACATGACTGGAGAGAGAGGGAAAGAGAGAGAAAGAGGTAGGGGAGAGAGAGAGAGAGAGCAGCAAGATGTGTGACCTGTTGCCACGAGAAAAGGGCAACCAGTGAAGAACAAACACCATTGTAAATACAACCCATATTTATGCTTATTTATTTTATCTTGTGTCCTTTAACCATTTGTACATTGTTAAAACACTGTATATATATATAATATGACATTTTTAATGTCTTTACTGTTTTGAAACTTCTGTATGTGTAATGTTTACTGTTAATTTTAGTTGTTTTTCACTTTATATATTCACTTTGTATGTTGTCTACCTCACTTGCTTTGGCAATGTTAACACATGTTTCCCATGCCAATAAAGCCCTTGAATTGAATTGAATTGAATTGAGAGAGAGAGAGAGCAAGCTGGTCCTGGGGCTCTGTTCACAAGCACAAACAGACTCCACAGAGCCCCAAGACAGCAACACAATTAGACCCAACCAAATAATTTGAAATTAAAAAGATAATTACTTGAAACATTGGAAAGAATTTATCAAAAAACAGAGCAAACTAGAATGCTATTTGCCCTAAACAGAGAGTACACAGTGGCAGAATACCTGACTACTGTGATCGACCTAAAATTAAGGAAAGCTTTGACTATGTACAGACTCAGTGAGCATAGCCTTGCTATTGAGAGAGGCTGCCATAGGCAGACCTGGCTCTAACCTCCTGCACAATGTATGACCATATTAGAGACGCATACTTCCCTCAGATTACACAGATCCACAAAGAAACTCCACAGTGTGCCATCACAGCAGCAAGATTTGTGACCTGTTGCCACAAGAAAAGGGAAACCAGTGAAGAACAAACACCCTTGTAAATACAACCCATATTTATGTTTATGTATTTCCCTTGTATACTTTAACCATTTGTACATTGTTACAACACTGTATATATATATATATATCACATTTGTAATGTTTTTATTGTATTGAAACTTCTGTATGTGTAATGTTTACTGTTATTTTTTATTGTTTATTTGCTTGCTTTGGCAATGTTAACACATGTTTCCCATGCCAATAAAGCCCCTTGAATTTAATTTAATTGAATTGAGAAAGAGAGAGAGAGAGATGGGGAGAGAGAGAGAGATGGGGAGAGAGAGAGAGATGGGGAGTGAGAGAGAGAGAGAGAGAGAGATGGGGAGAGAGAGATGGGGAGAGAGAGAGAGATGGAGAGACAGAGAGAGAGAGATGGGGAGCAAGAGAGAGAGAGATGGGGAGCAAGAGAGAGAGAGATGGGGGAGAGAGAGAGGGGGAGCAAGAGAAGTGAGAGATGGGGAGCGAGAGAGAGAGAAAGAGAGGGGAGAGAGATGGGGAGAGAGAGAGAGATGGGGGAGAGAGAGAGATGGGGGAGAGAGAGAGATGGGGAGAGAGAGAGAGAGAGAGAGAGATGGGGAGAGAGAGATGGGGAGAGAGAGAGAGATGGAGAGACAGAGAG
>NC_088400.1:13082568-13172568 GCF_034236695.1 Oncorhynchus nerka | reverse complement strand
CCCCCAAAACCGCTTCACATCAATTTGTATAGCAGACACTCGTGCCAAATTGAGTCAAGAACTTTTTTGAAATCAACAAAGCATTAGAAGACTTTGCCTTTGTTTTGGTTTGTTTGTTTGTCAATTAGGGTGTGCGGGGTGAATATGTCATCTGTTGTATGGTAATTTGGTAAAAAGACAATTTGACATTTACTCAGTACATTGTTTTCACTGAGGAAATGTGCGAGTCTGCTGTTAATGATGCAGAGGATTTTCCCAAGGTTGCTGTTGATGCATATCCCACAGTAGTTATTTGGTTATTTGTCTCCACTTTTGTGGATTGGGGTGATCAGTCCTTGGTTCCAAATATTGGGAAGATGCCAGAGCTGAGGATGATGTTAAAGAGTTTAAGTATAGCCAATTGGAATTTGTGGTCTGTATATTTTATAGTTTCATTTAGGACACCATCAACCCCACAGGCCTTTTCAGGTTGGAGGGATTGTATTTTTTCCTCTAGTTAATGTCGATGTAATTGGAGAATACTGTGGTAGTCTTTAATAGTTGATTCTAAGATTTGTATTTAATCATGTACATGTTTTTGCTGTTTGTTCATTGTTAAAGAGCCAAACAGATTGAAGAAGTGGTTTATCCAGACATCTCCGTTTTGGACAGATAAGTCTTTGTGTTGTTAGTTTAGAGTTTTCCAATTCTCCCAGAAGTGGTTAGATTCTGTCTGTTGATTTCTGACGTGCTTTTCCATCTTTTTCCGTAGTGTATTTCAGTATTGTTTTAGTGATTCACCATGGTGAAGGAGTAGACCCCAGGTTTTCTGGGTCTCTATGTTTTTGGTTGGACAGGTTTTCTGGGTCTCTGTGTTTTTGGTTGGACAGGTTTTCTGGGTCTCTATGTTTTTGGTTGGACAGGTTTTCTGGGTCTCTATGTTTTTGGTTGGACAGGTTTTCTGGGTCTCTATGTTTTTGAAATCAACAAAGTTGGACAGGTTTTCTGGGTTTCTATGTTTTTGGTTGGACAGGTTTTCTGGGTCTCTATGTTTTTGGTTGGACAGGTTTTCTGGGTCTCTATGTTTTTGGTTGGACAGGTTTTTTCTATGTTAATGATGGACAGGTTTTCAAGGTCTCTGCTGTTTTTGGTTGGACAGGTTATTTTCTTTGTCTTTTTTGGTTGGGGTTTCTCTGGGAAGATGCTTTTTGGTTTGGACAGCCAATTGGAATTTTTCTCTATATTTTATAGTTTCATTTGGACACCATCTCTATGTTTTCAGTTTGGACAGGTTTTCTGGGTCTCTATGTTTTGATGTTGGACAGGTTTTCTGGGTCTCTAAGATTTGTTTTTGGTTGGACAGGTTTTCTGGTCTCTATGTTTTTTTGGTTGGACAGGTTTTCTGGACAGGTCTCTGTGTTTTTAGTTGGACAGGTTTTCTGGGTCTCTGTGTTTTTGGTTGGACAGGTTTTCTGGGTCTCTATGTTTTTGGTTGGACAGGTTTTCTGGGTCTCTATGTTTTTGGTTGGACAGGTTTTCTGGGTCTCTATGTTTTTGGTTGGACAGGTTTTCTGGGTCTCTATGTTTTTGGTTGGACAGGTTTTCTGGGTCTCTATGTTTTTGGTTGGACAGGTTTTCTCAAATTTTTTCTTAGGTTTTTGCATTCTTCATCAAATCATTTGTCACTGTTGTTAATTTTCTTAGGTTGTCTGCTTACATTTTTTAGATTTGAAATGGAAGCTGAGAGGTCAAATATACTGCTTAGATTTTATACTGCCAAGTTTACACCTTCACTATTACAGTGAAACAATTTGTCCAGGAAATTGTCGAGAAGGGATTTAATTTGTTGTTGCCTAATTGTTTCCTGGTAGATTTCCAAACTACTTTCCTTCCATCTATATAATTTCTTAATATTATTCAGTTCCTTTGGCTTTGATGCCTCATGATTGAGTATTGCTCTGTTCAAGTAGACTGTGATTTTGCTGTGATCTGATAGCGGTGTCAGAGTGGGCTGACTGTGAATGCTCTGAGAGACTCTGGGTTGAGGTCAGTGATAAAGTAGTCTACAGTACTACTGCCAAGAGATGAGCTATAGGTGTACCTACCATAGGAGTCCCCTCGAAGCCTACCAATGACTATGTACATACCCAGCGTGCAACAGAGCTGCAGGAGTTGTGACCCATTTTTGTTGGTTATGTTGTCATAGTTGTGTCTAGGGGGCATATGGGGGAGGTAATGCGGTCACCTCCAGGTAGGTGTGTGTGTCCCTGTGTGCTGAGGGTGTCAGGTTATTGTCCAGTTCTGGCATGTAGGTCACCACAGACTAGTACATGTCCCTGGGCCTGGGTTGATCTCCCCTCTAGGATGGAGAAGCTGTCCTCGTATGGGGATTACTTTGGGGGGATATAGGTAGCACACATGAGGACATTTTTCTCTGTTGAGATAATTTCCTTATTAATTTCTAGCCCAATGAAATATTTTCCTGTTTTGACTAATTTAATCGAGTAGGTTAGGTCTGCTCTTTACCAAATTAACATACCCCTTGAGTCTCTTCCCTATTTCACACCTGGTAGTTTGGTGGATGGGACAACCATCTCTCTCTCTCTCTCTCTCTCTCTCTCTGAGACATTGGCTTGTCAGAGACAGGGAAATGCTTTTACGCTAAGTGGTGGTTTGCATCACACAAGGAAGCTCAGCCATGCCCTAGACCGGCCTTGCACTGGGTACTCCTGGGGTGGAGAAGAGGGAAGAGACAGAGGCGTCCCAAATACCACCCTATATAGTGAACTACTTTCGACCAGGGGGCGGGTAGGGCTCTGGTCAAAAGTAGTGAACAACAACATAGGGAATAGAGTGCCAGTTGGGACGCACCAACCAGAGAGACTGAACAGACTGACTGACTGACTGACTGACTGCTGCTTTGGCTCCACATGGAATAACACCAGAGGTGATGAAATAAAGGCTTCACAGTTTCACTGATTTGTCTGAATCCCTAATGGATCTTTCTTAAAGTGGCTACATTCCATTGGAGTCTCCTCCTCCCACTATGGTGTAACGTTCTTCGTCGGGCGAAAGAGAGGAGGACCAAAAGGCAGCGTGATGATTATCTATTTTAATTGAATACCATACAACGAACAAAAACAATAAACCGACAAAATGAAGGTAAACGTGAACACACACACACACACACACACACACACACACACACACACACACACACACACACACACACACACACACACACACACACACACACACACACACACACACACACACACACACACAGGAAACAGGAACAATCACCCACACCTACATCTATGTTCAGGGCATGACATATGGACATATAAATTCCTAACACAAATGGTCTCAGAAAATCTTCATTTTTTTTTCAACCATTAAATTAAAAAAACAAAGAGTAATTTGACTATGTCCCCCATTCCCAACAAATTAATTAAAGAAGCAGCATCTCAGATGTAGCTACACACACACACACACACACGCACACACACTACCGTTCAAAAGTTTGGGGTCACATATAATTATTTTCTTTCCTTTTTTCTTTTCTTTATTTAACCAGGCCAGTTGAGAACAAGTTCACATTTACAACTGAGACCTGGCCAAGATAAAGCAAAGCAAACAACACAGAGTTACACATGGGATAAACAAACGTACAGTCAATAACACAATAGAAAAATCTATATACAGTGTGTGCAAATGTATAAAGGCAATAAATAGGCCACAGTGGCAAAATAATTACAATGTAGCATTTACACTGGAGTGATAGATGTGCAGATGATGATGTGCAAGTAGAGATACTGGGGTGCAAAAGAGCAACAACAACAAGATGAAGATCTCGTACAACGCTGTGTACTACCCCTTCACAGAACAGTGCAAACTGGCTCTAACCAGAATAGAAAGATGAGTGGGAGGCCCCGGTGCACAACTGAGCAAGAGGACAAGTACATTAGAGTGTCTAGTTTGAGAAACAGACGCCTTACAAGTCCTCAACTGGCAGCTTCATTAAATGGTACCCTGAAAACACCAGTCTCAACGTCAACAGTGAAGAGGCAACTCTTGGATGCTGGCCTTCTAGGCAGAGTTGCAAAGAAAAAGCCATATCTCAGCCTGGCCAGTGTTATGGACAGACAAATCTAAATTTGAGGTGTTCGGATCACAAAGAACATTTGTGAGATGCAGAAAAAAAGGAAAAAATGATGGTTGAGTGGTTGACGCCATCTGTCAAGCATGGTGGAGTTAATGTGATGGTCTGGGGGTGCTTGATGCCATCTGTCAAGCATGGTGGAGTTAATGTGATGGTCTGGGGGTGCTTGATGCCATCTGTCAAGCATGGTGGAGTTAATGTGATGGTCTGGGGGTGCTTTGGTGGTGGGAAAGTGGGAGATTTGTACAGGGACAGAAGAAGGAAGGCTATCACTCCATTTTGCAACGCCATGCCATACCCTGTGGACGGAGCTTAATTGGAGCCAATTTCCTCCTACAACAGGACAATGACCCAAAGCACAGCTCCAAACTATGCAAGAACTATTTAGGGAAGAAGCAGTCAGCTGGTATTCGGCCAGCACAGTCACCGGATCTCAACCCTATTGAGCTGTTGTGGAAGCAGCTTGACCGTATAGTATGTATGAAATGCCCATCCAGCCATTCCAACTTGTGGGAGGTGCTTCAGGAAGCATGGGGTGAAATCTCTTCAGATTACCTCAACAAACTGACAACTAGAATTCCAAAGGCTGTAATTGCTGCAAATGGAGGATTCTTTCACAAAAGCAAAGATTGAAGGACACAATTATTATATCAAATAAAATTGCTATTTATAACCTTGTCAACGTCTTGACTATATTTCCTACTCATTTTAAAATTCATTTCATGGATGTTTTCATGGAAAACAAGGACATTTCTAAGTGACCCTAAACTTTTGAACGGTAGTGTACACACACACACACACACACACACACACACACACACACACACACACACACACACACACACACACACACACACACACACACACACACACAAAAGACAGATCAGCAGAGGGGAGTCTGAGTTAATCAGTTAGAGTAGCTTCAAAGACCAAGCTGCTCTTCTCTCTCTCTCTCTCTCTCTCTCACTCACTCACTCACTCACTCACTCACTCACTCACTCACTCACTCACTCACTCACTCACTCACTCACTCACTCACTCACTCACTCACTCACTCACTCACTCACTCACTCTACTTTTTATTCTCTCTCTCTCTCTCTCTCTCTCTCTCTCTCTCTCTCTCACTCCTCTACTTTTTATTCTCTCTCTCTCTCTCTCTCTCTCCTTCTCTCTCTCTCTCTCCTTCTCTCTCTCTCTCTCTCTCTCTCTCTCTCCTTCTCTCTCTCGCTCCTCTGCTTTTTACTCTCTCTCTCGTTCCTCTTCTCTCTCTCTTTCTTTCCTCTACTCCCTCTCTTTACTTGTCTGTCTATTGCTGCAGCTACCAAAGCCTGGTGGTAATGAGTGAAGACTGGATCATCATAGTTCAGGAGAAACTGCCTGGTGGTAATGAGTGAAGACTGGAGCATCATAGTTCAGGAGAAACTGCCTGGTGGTAATGAGTGAAGACTGGAGCATCATAGTTCAGGAGAAACTGCCTGGTGGTAATGAGTGAAGACTGGAGCATCATAGTTCAGGAGAAACTGCCTGGTGGTAATGAGTGAAGACTGGAGCATCATAGTTCAGGAGAAACAGCCTGGTGGTAATGAGTGAAGACTGGAGCATCGTAGTTCAGGAGAAACTGTAAATATAAAGCATCTCTCCATTTTGTTATTCTCCATTACCGTCCCGTCACCCAGGTGGCCGGTGATTATTTTGGACACGTCATTATTATTAATTTGTGAAATGTCATCATTCATTTTAATTCTGAATAGCTACGTTGCCTATAAACACCTGTTATCCTCAGGCTCAGTGTAGCGGTGTGTGTGTGACTGTGCGTGAAGTGGCAGTGTGTTTGTGTGTGAGTTCTTGGCAGTGTGTGTGTGACTGTGTGTGAAGGGGCAGTGTGTTTGTGAGTGAGTCCCTGGCAGTGTGTGTGAGACTGTGCGTGAAGGGGCAGTGTGTTTGTGTGTGAGTTCTTGGCAGTGTGTGTGTGACTGTGCGTGAAGGGGCAGTGTGTTTGTGAGTGAGTTCTTGGCAGTGTGTGTGTGACTGTGCGTGAAGGGGCAGTGTGTTTGTGAGTGAGTTCTTGGCAGTGTGTGTGTGACTGTGCGTGAAGGGGCAGTGTGTTTGTGTGTGAGTTCTTGGCAGTGTGTGAGACTGTGCGTGAAGGGGCAGTGTGTTTGTGTGTGAGTTCTTGGCAGTGTGTGTGTGACTGTGTGTGAAGGGGTAGTGTGTTTGTGTGTGAGTTCTTGGCAGTGTGTGAGACTGTGCGTGAAGGGGCAGTGTGTTTGTGTGTGAGTTCTTGGCAGTGAGTGTGTGACTGTGTGTGAAGGGGCAGTGTGTGTGTGAGTGTGTAGAGATTGTGTAAATACTAAAGCGTCGGCGGTGTTCGTGATTGCAACAGGCAGTGTGTAAAAGTACATGGTCGGGGAAGGCTTCCGTTACCTCACACGCTGTGTGTGTTCAGGGAAGACAAGCCAGCATGCGTTGCGCTGTGGTTCTGTGGCCCGTGCCGAGGAGAGATGGATGGGGTGTGAGTGCAGTGATGTCACCATGACAAATGGGCCAGCCACGTTGGCTGAGACTCACATCGCCTCTCATTTCAATAGGTTCCTAGCACTGCCACCATCTCCCCCCCACCACACCCGAAATACACTCCGCAGGTTACACACATACATACACACACAACATGTTAATGTTTTTCAATGTATGTAAATCGTAAAGTTATTTTGCCTGTAATGTCTCTTTCATTATGTGTCGGCCCCTTGTAAGACTAGCTGTCTTCATAACGGGGATCCTAATCAATCAAATGTAACACAAACACACATACAGTAGAGAGAACCCCCTACATAACTAGTCAGTGATCCATAGGAAGAGCTTAGTGAATTCATCTTCCCCCAATTACTACAGCAACACTTTTCCTTTCCATCCCAACAGCCAGCTAGCCATTACCATATCAGCCAAACACAGTGACTGTGTCTCGAGTAGCACCCTACTTCCCTATAGGATACTACTTTTGACTAGAACCCAAGTAGTGTGCTATGCAGGGAATAGGGTGCCATTTGAGATGCAGATAACAACTATGGGACTACTCTTTCACATCAGGCTGGCAGGCAGAGTCACAACTATGGGACTACTCTTTCACATCAGGCTGGCAGGCAGAGTCACAACTATGGGACTACTCTTTCTCATCAGGCTGGCAGGCAGAGTCACACCTATGGGACTACTCTTTCTCATCAGGCAGGCAGGCAGAGTCACAACTATGGGACTACTCTTTCACATCAGGCTGGCAGGCGGAGTCACAACTATGGGACTACTCTTTCACATCAGGCAGGCAGGCAGAGTCACAACTATGGGACTACTCTTTCACATCAGGCAGGCAGGCAGAGTCACAACTATGGGACTACTCTTTCACATCAGGCAGGCAGGCAGAGTCACAACTATGGGACTACCCTTTCACATCAGGCAGGCAGGCAGAGTCACAACTATGGGACTACTCTTTCACATCAGGCAGGCAGGCAGAGTCACAACTATGGGACTACTCTTTCACATCAGGCAGGCAGGCAGAGTCACAACTATGGGACTACTCTTTCACATCAGGCAGGCAGGCAGAGTCACAACTATGGGACTACTCTTTCACATCAGGCAGGCAGGTCACAAACACACACCAGACCCGTATTGTTCTTTTTTTTAAAGTGGACTTGGCAACGTGTTTTTCTCCCAACATCAATTTTGTGAAGTGCAATTCCATGAAATTATCCCACTATGAGCAGTCATTTGGGGTAATGGTAGTGGCCTGCGTTTAAACCCTCCGATATCAAAACTGTCACGCCCTGACCATAGAGAGCCCTTGTTTCTCTATGGTGTAGTAGGTCAGGGCGTGACTAGGGGATATTCTAGTTTATCATTTATATGTTGTGTTCTAGTTTATATTTTCTATGTTGGTGTTTTGTATGATTCCCAATTAGAGGCAGCTGGTAATCGTTGTCTCTAATTGGGGATCATATTTAAGTAGCTATTTTTCCCACCTGTGTTTGCGGGATATTGTTTTTTGTTTGTTCATGTGAAACACATAGTCACGTTTAGTTGTTCGTTTATTGATATATTTTGTTTTGTTTAAGTTTCTCTTTCGGCGCTGGTTTAAAAGGCATCTACAACTAAGGGAGCTGGTTTAAAAGACATCTACAACTACGGGGCTGGTTTAAAAGGCATCTACAACTACGGGAGCTGGTTTAAAAGGCATCTACAACTACGGGAGCTGGTTTAAAAGGCATCTAGGACTACGGGCGCTGGTTTAAAAGTCATCCCGAAGTACTGAAGGCATCTACAACTACGGGCGCTGGTTTAAAAGGCATCTACAACTACGGGCGCTGATTTAAAAGGCATCTACAACTACGGGAGCTGGTTTAAAAGGCATCTACAACTACTGGCTTTGGTTTAAAAGGCATCTACAACTACGGGCGCTGGTTTAAAAGGCATCTACAACTACGGGAGCTGGTTTAAAAGGCATCTAGCACTACGGGCGCTGGTTTAAATGTCATCCAACTAAGGGAGCTGGTTTAAAAGGCATCTCCAACTACGGGCGCTGGTTTAAAAGACATCTACAACTACGGGAGCTGGTTTAAAGGCATCTAGGACTACAACGGGAGCTGGTTTAAAAGTCATCTACAACTACTGAAGGCATCTACAACTACTGGGAGCTGGTTTAAAGGCATCTAGGACTACGGGCGCTGGTTTAAAAGGCATCTACAACTACGGGCGCTGATTTAAAAGGCATCTACAACTACGGGAGCTGGTTTAAAAGGCATCTACAACTACTGGCTTTGGTTTAAAAGGCATCTACAACTACGGGCGCTGGTTTAAAAGGCATCTACAACTACGGGAGCTGGTTTAAAAGGCATCTAGGACTACGGGCGCTGGTTTAAAAGTCATCCCGAAGTACTGAAGGCATCTACAACTACGGGAGCTGGTTTAAAAGGCATCTAGGACTACGGGCGCTGGTTTAAAAGGCATCTACAACTACGGGCGCTGATTTAAAAGGCATCTACAACTACGGGAGCTGGTTTAAAAGGCATCTACAACTACTGGCTTTGGTTTAAAAGGCATCTACAACTACGGGCGCTGGTTTAAAAGGCATCTACAACTACGGGAGCTGGTTTAAAAGGCATCTAGGACTACGGGCGCTGGTTTAAAAGTCATCCCGAAGTACTGAAGGCATCTCCAACTACGGGCGCTGGTTTAAAAGACATCTACAACTACGGGAGCTGGTTTAAAAGGCATCTAGGACTACGGGCGCTGGTTTAAAAGGCATCTACAACCACGGGCGCTGATTTAAAAGGCATCTGCAACTACGGGAGCTGGTTTAAAAGGCATCTACAACTACGGGAGCTGGTTTAAAAGGCATCTACAACTACGGGAGCTGGTTTAAAAGGCATCTAGGACTACGGGCGCTGGTTTAAAAGGCATCTACAACTACGGGCGCTGGTTTAAAAGGCATCTACAACTACGGGCGCTGGTTTAAAAGTCATCTAGAAGTACTGAAGGCATCTCCAACTACGGGAGCTGGTTTAAAAGGCATCTACAACTACGTGAGCTGGTTTAAAAGGCATCTAGGACTACGGGCGCTGGTTTAAAAGTAATCCCGAAGTACTGAAGGCATCTACAACTACGGGCGCTGGTTTAAAAGGCATCTACAACTACGGGAGCTGGTTTAACCTCTTGCCTCTACTTGGGACGCTTGCGTCCCAACTAGAGCTCTGGAAATGCAAATGCGCTACGCTAAATGCTAATAGTATTAGTTAAAACTCAAAAGTTCATTAAAATACACATGCAGGGTATCAAATTAAAGCTACACTCGTTGTGAATCCAGGCAACATGTCAGATTTTTAAAATGCTTATGGGCGACAGCAAGAGAAGCTATTATCTGATAGCATGCACCAATACACTACAACAGAAAAGCACAGCAGGGGACGTAAACAAAATAATTAGCATTTCGGCGTTACACAAACCGCACAATAAAATAGAAAACAGTCATTACCTTTCACCATCTTCTTTGTTGGCACTCCTAGATGTCCCATAAACACTATTGGGTCTTTATTTCGATTAAATCGGGCCATATAAAGCCAAGATATCGTTATATGTAGACTGTGTGATAAACGAAAAAAACAGCGATTTCACAACGTAACGTCATTTTTTAAAATTCAAAAAGTAGACGATAAACTTTCACAAAACACTTCGAAATACGTTTGTAATGCTACTTTAGGTATTAGTAAACGTTAATAAGCGATAAAAATCATCCATAGGCGATGTAGAAATCATTAGCTGTCGTCTTGGAAAAAATTTCAGGAGAGAGCTCTTCCGGAATGATCTGGGCGGAGACCGGAGGTAAGTCGTGCCCCTCTTTCGGTTCAACCAAGAATCAAAGATGATTCAATTCACAAGACTCTAGACAACATGGGGATGCTGTGGGAGTTGAATGCTCGGTCTTATCTAATTCGGCTCACTGTTAACAATTGCTGGAAGTGGCGCAAGGATATTTATTTCCATTTTCTGTGATCAGGTTTTCCTGCGCTTTCCGATGTAACGCACGTTATGTAATAGCCACAGTCGTGATTTAACCAGTTTTAAAAACGTCCGAGGGTTTCCTATCCACACATTCTAACCATATGAACGTACTATATTCCTGGCATGAGTAGCAGGGCGCTGAAATGTTGCGCGATTTTTAACAAAATGTTCAAAAAAGTAGAGGGTCGACTGAAGAGGTTAATAAGGCATCTACAACTATGGGCGCTGGTGTAAAAGGCATCTACAACTACGGGAGCTGGTTTAAAAGGCATCTCCAACTATGGGAGCTGGTTTAAAAGGCATCTACAACTACGGGAGCTGGTTTAAAAGGCATCTCCAACTACGGGCGCTGGTTTAAAAGGCATCCAGGGCTACTGAAGCAGGTTTAAAAGGCATCTACAACTACGGAAGCTGGTTTAAAAGGCATCTACAACTACGGGCGCTGGTTTAAAAGGCATCTACAACTACAGGCGCTGGTTTAAAAGGCATCTACAACTACGGGCGCTGGTATAAAAGGCATCTACAACTAAGGGAGCTGGTTTAAAAGTAATCTAGAAGTACTGAAGGCATCTCCAACTACGGGAGCTGGTTTAAAAGGCATCCACAACTACGGGAGCTGGTTTAAAAGGCATCTACAACTACGGGAGCTGGTTTAAAAGGCATCTAGGACTACGGGCGCTGGTTTAAAAGGCATCTACAACTACGGGCGCTGGTTTAAAAGGCATCTACAACTACGGGAGCTGGTTTAAAAGGCATCTAGGACTACGGGCGCTGGTTTAAAAGTCATCCCGAAGTACTGAAGGCATCTACAACTACGGGCGCTGGTTTAAAAGGCATCTACAACTACGGGAGCTGGTTTAATAAGGCATCTACAACTACGGGCGCTGGTGTAAAAGGCATCTACAACTACGGGAGCTGGTTTAAAAGGCATCTCCAACTATGGGAGCTGGTTTAAAAGGCATCTACAACTACGGGAGCTGGTTTAAAAGGCATCTAGGACTACGGGCGCTGGTTTATAAGGCATCTACAACTACGGGCGCTGATTTAAAAGGCATCTACAACTACGGGAGCTGGTTTAAAAGGCATCTACAACTACGGGAGCTGGTTTAAAAGGCATCTACAACTACAGGAGCTGGTTTAAAAGGCATCTAGGACTACGGGCGCTGGTTTAAAAGGCATCTACAACTACGGGCGCTGGTTTAAAAGGCATCTACAACTACGGGCGCTGGTTTAAAAGTCATCTAGAAGTACTGAAGGCATCTCCAACTACGGGAGCTGGTTTAAAAGGCATCTACAACTACGGGAGCTGGTTTAAAAGGCATCTAGGACTACGGGCGCTGGTTTAAAAGTCATCCCGAAGTACTGAAGGCATCTACAACTACGGGCGCTGGTGTAAAAGGCATCTACAACTACGGGAGCTGGTTTAAAAGGGATCTCCAACTATGGGAGCTGGTTTAAAAGGCATCTACAACTACGGGAGCTGGTTTAAAAGGCATCTACAACTACGGGCGCTGGTTTAAAAGGCATCCAGGGCTACTGAAGCAGGTTTAACTGGTCTGGGAGCTGGTTTAAAAGGCATCTAGGACTACGGGCGCTGGTTTATAAGGCATCTACAACTACGGGCGCTGATTTAAAAGGCATCTACAACTACGGGAGCTGGTTTAAAAGGCATCTACAACTACGGGAGCTGGTTTAAAAGGCATCTACAACTACAGGAGCTGGTTTAAAAGGCATCTAGGACTACTGGTTTAAAAGGCATCTACAACTACGGGCGCTGGTTTAAAAGGCATCTACAACTACGGGCGCTGGTTTAAAAGTCATCTAGAAGTACTGAAGGCATCTCCAACTACGGGAGCTGGTTTAAAAGGCATCTACAACTACGGGAGCTGGTTTAAAAGGCATCTAGGACTACGGGCGCTGGTTTAAAAGTCATCCCGAAGTACTGAAGGCATCTACAACTACGGGCGCTGGTGTAAAAGGCATCTACAACTACGGGAGCTGGTTTAAAAGGGATCTCCAACTATGGGAGCTGGTTTAAAAGGCATCTACAACTACGGGAGCTGGTTTAAAAGGCATCTACAACTACGGGCGCTGGTTTAAAAGGCATCCAGGGCTACTGAAGCAGGTTTAAAAGGCATCTACAACTACGGAAGCTGGTTTAAAAGGCATCTACAACTACGGGTGCTGGTTTAAAAGGCATTTACAACTACAGGCGCTGGTTTAAAAGGCATCTACAACTACGGGCGCTGGTATAAAAGGCATCTACAACTACGGGAGCTGGTTTAAAAGTAATCTAGAAGTACTGAAGGCAACTCCAACTACGGGAGCTGGTTTAAAAGGCATCCACAACTACGGGAGCTGGTTTAAAAGGCATCTACAACTACGGGAGCTGGTTTAAAAGTCATCTAGAAGTACTGAAGGCATCTCCAACTACGGGAGCTGGTTTAAAAGGCATCTATAACTACGGGAGCTGGTTTAAAAGGCATCCACAACTACGGGAGTTGGTTTAAAAGGCATCTACAACTACGGGCGCTGGTTTTAAAGTCATCCCGAAGTACTGAAGGCATCTCCAACTACGGGCGCTGGTTTAAAAGGCATCTACAACTACGGGAGCTGGTTTAAAAGGCATCTCCAACTACGGGCGCTGGTTTAAAAGGCATCTACAACTACGGGAGCTGGTTTAAAAGGCATCTCCAACTATGGGAGCTGGTTTAACCTGTTAAGACTCTAGGGGCAGTATTTCATTTTTGGATAAAAAGACGTGCCCGTTTTAAGCGCAATATTTTGTCACGAAAAGATGCTCGAATATGCTTGGAATTGATAGTTTTGGAAAGAAGACAGTCTTACGTTTCCAGAAATGCAAAGATTTTCACTGTGAGTCCCTTAGAACAAATGCTTCGGGCAAAACCAAGATGTATGACCGACCAGGAAATGCACAGGATTTCTGAGGCTACGTTTTCCATGATCGCCTTATATGGCTGTGAATGCGACAGGAATGAATGGACTCTTTCTCTTGTTTCCCCAAGGTCTTTGCAGCATTGTGACGTATTTGTAGGCATATCATTGGAAGATTGACCATAAGAGACTACAATTGCCAAGTGTCCCCCTTGGTGTCTGTGTGGCAATTGGTGCGCAAAAGTCAGGTCCCGGTATTTTTCCATTCAAATCTCAGAACAAACCAGGCTACAAGGACGGTGCTTTCAATGGAGAGAAATATGACAAACCACCTTCAGGATTGATTCAAACAACGTTTTCCATGTTTCAGTCGATATTATGGAGTTAATTCAGAAAAAAGTTCGACATGTAGGTGACTGAATTTTTGGTTAGTTTCTGTAGCCAAATGCATAGTAACAAAACGGAACGATGTGTCCTACACAATAATCTTTCAGGAAAAACTGGACATCTGCTATGTAACTGAGAGTCTCCTCATTGAAACATCTGAAGTTCTTCAAAGGTAAATTATTTTATTTGATTCCTTGGCTGGTTTTTGTGAATATGTTGCGTGCTAAATGCTAACGCTAATGCTAAGCTAGCTATCACCACTCTTACACAAATTAGTGATTTTCTCTGGTTCTAAAGCATATTTTGAAAATCTGAGACGACAGGATTGTTAAGAAAAGGATAAGCATGAGAACAGGCATATTTATTTCATTTCATTTGCGATTTTTAGAAATCGCTAACGTTGCGTTATGGTAATGAGCTTGAGGCTGTAGTTACGCTACCGCATACGGGTTTGGGCGGACTATGAGGTTAAAAGGCATCTACAACTACGGGAGCTGGTTTAAAAGGCATCTACAACTACGGGCGCTGGTTTAAAAGGCATCCAGGGCTACTGAAGCAGGTTTAAAAGGCATCTACAACTACGGAAGCTGGTTTAAAAGGCATCTACAACTACGGGCGCTGGTTTAAAAGGCATCTACAACTACAGGCGCTGGTTTAAAAGGCATCTACAACTACGGGCGCTGGTATAAAAGGCATCTACAACTACGGGAGCTGGTTTAAAAGTAATCTAGAAGTACTGAAGGCATCTCCAACTACGGGAGCTGGTTTAAAAGGCATCCACAACTACGGGAGCTGGTTTAAAAGGCATCTAGGACTACGGGCGCTGGTTTAAAAGGCATCTACAACTAAGGGCGCTGGTTTAAAAGGCATCTACAACTACGGGCACTGGTTTAAAAGTCATCTAGAAGTACTGAAGGCATCTCCAACTACGGGAGCTGGTTTAAAAGGCATCTATAACTACGGGAGCTGGTTTAAAAGGCATCCACAACTACGGGAGCTGGTTTAAAAGGCATCTACAACTACGGGAGCTGGTTTAAAAGGCATCTAGGACTACGGGCGCTGGATTAAAAGGCATCTACAACTACGGGCGCTGGTTTAAAAGTCATCCCGAAGTACTGAAGGCATCTCCAACTACGGGAGCTGGTTTAAAAGGCATCTATAACTACGGGAGCTGGTTTAAAAGGCATCTATAACTACGGGAGCTGGTTTAAAAGGCATCTAGGACTACGGGAGCTGGTTTAAAAGTCATCCCGAAGTACTGAAGGCATCTCCAACTACGGGCGCTGGTTTAAAAGGCATCTACAACTACGGGCGCTGGTTTAAAAGGCATCTACAACTACGGGAGCTGGTTTAAAATGCATCTCCAACTATGGGAGCTGGTTTAAAAGGCATCTACAACTACGGGAGCTGGTTTAAAAGGCATCTACAACTACGGGCGCTGGTTTAAAAGGCATCCAGGGCTACTGAATCAGTTTTAAAAGGCATCTACAACTACGGGAGCTGGTTTAAAAGGCATCTACAACTACAGGCGCTGGTTTAAAAGGCATCTACAACTACGGGCGCTGGTATAAAAGGCATCTACAACTACGGGAGCTGGTTTAAAAGGCATCTAGGACTACGGGCGCTGGTTTAAAAGGCATCTACAACTGCGGGAGCTGGTTTAAAAGGCATCTACAACTACGGGCGCTGGTTTAAAAGGCATCTACAACTACGGGAGCTGGTTTAAAAGGCATCTACAACTACGGGCGCTGGTTTAAAAGGCATCTACAACTACGGGCGCTGGTTTAAAAGGCATCTACAACTACGGGAGCTGGTTTAAAAGGCATCTCCAACTATGGGAGCTGGTTTAAAAGGCATCTACAACTACGGGAGCTGGTTTAAAAGGCATCTACAACTACGGGCGCTGGTTTAAAAGGCATCTACAACTACGGGAGCTGGTTTAAAAGTCATCTCCAACTATGGGAGCTGGTTTAAAAGGCATCTACAACTACGGGCGCTGGTTTAAAAGTCATCTAGAAGTACTGAAGGCATCTCCAACTACGGGAGCTGGTTTAAAAGGCATGTACAAGTACGGGAGCTGGTTTAAAAGGCAAAAAACAACTACGGGCGCTAGTTTAAAAGGCATCCAGGACTACTGAAGCTGGTTTCCAAGGCATCTAGAACTACTGAAGCAGGTTTAAAAGTAATTTACATCTACTGAATCTGGTTTAAAAGGCATCTAGATCTACTGAAGACATCTAGAACTACGGAAGCTGTTTTAAAAGGCATCTAGAACTACTGAACCTGGTTTGAAAGGCATCTAGGACTAATGAAGCTGGTTTAAAAGGCATCTAGAACTACCAAAGCTGGTTTAAAGGCATATAGAACCAATTAAGCAGGTTGAAAAGGCATCTGGAACTACGGAAGCTGGTTTTAAAGGCATCTAGAACTAAATAAGCTGGTTTAAAAGGCATCTATGACAACTGAAGCTGGTTTAAAATGCATCTAGAACTACATAAGCTGGTTTAAAAGGCATCTATGACTACTGAAGCTGGTTTAAAGGCATTAAGAACTACTGAAGCTGGATTAAAAGATGTCTATAACTACGGAAGCTGGTTTAAAATGCATCTAGAAGTAATAAAGCTGGTTTAAAATGCATCTAGAACTACTGAAGGAAGTTTAAAACACATGACTTCAACAGCTACCTTTGATAACCAACCTAAAATAACTATAGTTTTTTGGTTCATCGAGAACGCCAAATTTAGATATGTGTTGTCATTTGTTGAATCAATTAGACGAGTGGTTGATGAACTTTTTATAGTCCCATACCCCTTCAAAAATTCAACCTCCAGCTGCGTACAAACTCTAGCACCAGGGTCAGCGCACTCTCAAATGTTGTTTTTTGCCATCCTTGTAAGTCTGCCATACACACACTACACAATCCATTTATTAAACATCATAATTTGTTTTTGTCAAGTGACAAAGAGCTCTTATAGATACCATCTGGGTTGTATTGGAGAGAGTCTCATTCTTAAATCATTATCCAAACACAGTCTGTCCCTGTATTTAGTTTTCATGTTATTGAGGGCCGAGAATCCACTGTCACATAAGTATGTGATTGCAAAGGGCATCAGTGTCTTAACATTGCGATTTTCCAAGGCAGGATCTCTGAGCGCAGCCCCATCCAGATCACATGGACTGGGATATGTTCCGGGTAGCCTCAGACAACAACATTGACATATACGCTGACTCGGTGAGCGAGTTTATTAGCAAGCACATCAGTGATGTTGTACCCACTGTGACTAATAAAACCTTCCATAACCAGAAACGCGTGGATTGATGGCAGCATTCCTGCAAAACTGAAAGCGTGAACCACCGCTATAAAGCATGGCAAGGCAACTGGAAACATGACCGAATACAAGGCAATCAAACAAGCAAAGCGTCAGTATAGAGACAAGGTAGAGTCGCAATTCGTGACAGGGTCGTGACAGGGTCTATAGTCAATCACGGATTACCAAAAGAAACCCAGCACCGTCGCGGACATCGACGTTTTGCTTCCAGACAAATTAAACAACCTCTTTGCTCGCTTTGAGGACAATACAGTGCCACTGACACGGCCCTCTAGCAAAGCCTGTGGGCTCTCCTTCTCCGTGGCCAATGTGAGTAAAACATTTAAACATGTTATCCCTGGCAAGGCTGCCGGCCCGGATGGCATCCCTAATCGCGTCCTCAGAGCATGCACAGACCAGCTGGCCGGTGTGTTTACGGACATATTTAATCAATCCCTATCCCAGTCTGCTGTGCCCACATGCTTCAAGATCGCCACCATCTTTCCAGTCCCCAAGAAAGCTAAGGTAACTTCACCAAATGACTATCGCTCCGTAGCACTCACCTTTGTCATCATGAAGTGCTTTGAGAGACTAGTCAAGGATCATATCACCTCCACCCTACCTGATACCCTAGACCCACTCCAATTTGCAAGAATTTGCAAGAATAATACCTATGTACGAATGCTGTTCATTGACTACAGCTCAGCATTTAACACCAGAGTACCCTCCAAACTCGTCATTAAGCTTGAGACCCTGGTCTTGACCCCACCCTGTGCAATTGCGTCCTGGACTTTCTGACGGGCCACCCCCAGGTGGAAACACCCCACTAATCCTAGAGAGAGGGCCGCCCACCAAAACTCACAGACCAGGCCAAGAGAGGGCCGCCCACCAAAACTCACAGACCAGGCAAGGAGGGCATTAATCAGAGAGGCAACAAAGAGAGACCAAAGATAACCCTGAAGGAGCTGCAAAGCTCCACAGCGGAGATTAGAGGATTTGTCCATAGGACCACTTTAAGCAGTGCACTCCACAGAGCTGGGCTTTATGGAAGAGTGGCCAGAAAAAAAACATTGCTTTAAAGAAAAAAACAAGCAAATAATGTGGAGACTCCCCAAACATATGGAAGAAGGTACTCTGGTCAGATGAGACTAAAATGTAGCTTTTTAGCCATCAATTAAAATGCTATGTCTGGCGCAAAACCAACACCTCTCATCACCCAGAGAACATCATCCCCACAGTGAAGCATGGTGGTGGCAGCATCATGCTGTGGGGATGTTTTTCATTGGTAGGAACTGGGAAACTGGTCAGAATTGAAGGAATGATAGATGGCGCTAAATACAGGGAAATTCTTGAGGGAAACCTGTTTCCGTCTCCTAGAGATTTGAGACTGGGATGGAGGTTCCCCTTCCAGCAGGGCAATGACCATAACCATACTGCTAAAGCAACACTTGACTGGTTTAAGGGGAAACATTTAAATGTCATTTAAATGGAATGGTCTAGTCAAAGCCCAGACCTCAATCCAATTGAGAATCTGTGATATGATTTAAAGATTACTGTACACCAGCGGAACCCATCCAACATGAAGGAGCTGGAGCAGTTTTGCCTTGAAGAATGGGCAAAACTCCCAGTGGCTAGATGTGCCAAGCTTATAGAGACATACCCCAAGAGACATGCAGCTGTAATTGCTGCAAAAGGTGGCTCTACAAAGTATTGACTTTTTTTTTTTTGGGGGGGGGTGGGGGTGAATAGTTATACACGCTCATGTTTTCAGTTTTTTTTGTCTCATTTCTTGTTTGTTTCACAATAAAAAAATACTTTGCATCTTCAAAGTGGTAGGCATGTTGTGTAAATCAAATGATACAACCCCCCCAAATCCATGTTAATTCCAGATTGTAAGGCAACAAAAAAGGAAAAATGCCAAGGGTGTGAATACTTTCACAAGCCACTGTATATACTGTATTCTATACCATCTACTGCATCTTGCCTTTGACGCACGGCCATCTCTCATTCATATATTTATATGTACATATTCTTATTCATCCCTTTGCATTTGTGTGTAAGGTAGTCGTTGTGAATTTGTTAGATTACTTGTTAGATATTACTGCACTGTCAGAACTAGAAACACAAGCATTTCACTACGCTCGCAATAATATCTGCTAACCATGTGTATGTGACCAATAAAATTTGATTTCATTTTAAATCTGGCAGTGGCTTCTGATTAAATTCTATTTTCACAGAACCGTTGGTTGCAATTTCGATGAGGCTCTCTTGTTCAGATATTGGTAAGTGGACTGGAGGCAGGGCATGAAAGGGACAGTTGTTTGTGTCATCCACTTGGGGAAAGTACCTGCGTAATTGCGCACCCAACTCACTCAGGTGCTTCGCTGTATCACATTTGACATTGTCCGTAAGCTTGAGTTCATTTGCACAAAAAATCATACAATGATGGAAAGACCTGTGTGTTGTCCTTGTTAATGCAGACAGACAAGAGCTCCAACTTTTTAATCATAGCCTCAATTTTGTCCCGCGCATTGAATATAGTTGCAGAGAGTCCCTGTAGTCCTAGATTCAGATCATTCAGGCGAGAAAAAACATCACCCAGATAGGCCAGTCGTGTGAGAACCTCGTCATCATGCAAGCGGTCAGACAAGTGAAAATGATTGTCAGTAAAGAAAACTTTAAGCTCGTCTCTCAATTCAAAACAACGTCTCAATACTTTGCCCCATAACCAGCGGTTGTCAAAGCGTCACATGGTCGCTGCCCATATCACTGCACAGTGCAGGAAAAACACCAGAGTTCAGTGGCCTTGCTTTAACAAAATTAAATAACTAAATAAATGTTTTATTTTTTTGAAAAATAAGCTCGAAAAGTGCATGGTCTAATTCAGGTATCCCAAATTGGGGTAAGCTGAATAAAAATGATTCACATTTCAATCAAAAAAATTATAATAATTATACACATATGTATCTTTTGTAATTTCTTTTTTTATTCTTCTCATTTTCAAACAGTCCATTTATGTTTTCCAACTGGGCTATACATTTGGGTGATGTTTTTTCGAACCTGAGTAGCCTCGTTTCACTGCCAAAAATGTAATTAAACCATCTAGTGCTCAGTGAAATAACAACACAATGTCAAATACAGGTATCCTAGTCAAATAATTAACATCCAATCACATTAACCGTTACTCTCTCACAGGAATTCCACTAACGGTCCGTATGTAGCCAAACGTAGCTGCTGCTCATTCCATTTCCCTAAAAAATGGATGAATGGTTAAAGAAAGTAAGGCCTGTGTTCATAGAGACACATTCCAGCTCTACTGGTAGTCCTGCTACTACCAGCAGTACTACACCTGTACCTGTCGATGACACAAGTTGTTCTGCTTCCATAGAGACACATACCAGCTCTACTGGTAGTCCTGCTACTACCAGCAGTACTACACCTGCACCTGTCGATGACACAAGTTGATCTGCTTCCATAGAGACACATACCAGCTCTACTGGTAGTCCTGCTACTACCAGCAGTACTACACCTGCACCTGTCGATGACACAAGTTGTTCTGCTTCCGAAGACTCATACCAGCTCTACTGGTAGTACTGCTACTACCAGCAGTACTACACCTGCACCTGTCGATGACACAAGTTGTTCTGCTTCCATAGAGACACATACCAGCTCTACTAGTAGTACTGCTACTACCAGCAGTACTACACCTGCACCTGTCGATGACACAAGTTGTTCTGCTTCCATAGAGACACATACCAGCTCTACTAGTAGTACTGCTACTACCAGCAGTACTACACCTGCACCTGTCGATGACACAAGTTGTTCTGCTTCCATAGACTCATACCAGCTCTACTGGTAGTACTGCTACTACCAGCAGTACTACACCTGCACCTGTCGATGACACAAGTTGTTCTGCTTCCATAGAGACACATACCAGCTCTACTAGTAGTACTGCTACTACCAGCAGTACTACACCTGCACCTGTCGACGACACAAGTTGTTCTGCTTCCACGAGCACATCCAATAGGTAAGTGGATACACACACACAATAGCATATGCACTATACACACACGTACACATGGATTCTGTACAGTATATATTCTATGTGGTAGTGGTGGAATAGGGGCTTGAGGGCACACAGTCTGTATTTGTATTGTAATGCTTTTTAAATGGTATAAACTGCCCTAATTTTTCTGGACCCCAGGAAGAGTAGTTGCTGTCTTGGCAGCCGAAGAGCTACTGCCCCCTTACCCGGGAAAGCTCCGAACAACAGACAGGGACGTTGGACCATCGTAGAGGTGCAAATTTAATGAGAAGCACAGTATATTGGGAGTAGTCTTTCCTCAGCCACAGTGTGTTATATGTGTAAAAGTACTATCTCACAACTCGATGAAACCTTCACTCTTGCGCAGACATTTAGAAACAAAACATGCCAATTTTAAAATAAGCCACAGGGGATTTTTGAGGGAGAATTTAGACGACTTTCGAGTAGTAAGACATGTTTAAAATCAACAGATGCCATTAATAAGAAGAGGCTAGAAGCATCTTATATGGTGAGCTACCGAGTGGCTAGGACAGGCAAGCCCCATACTATTGTGGAGGACTGG
Organism: Oncorhynchus nerka; assembly: GCF_034236695.1. Lineage (NCBI taxonomy): Eukaryota > Metazoa > Chordata > Actinopteri > Salmoniformes > Salmonidae > Oncorhynchus > Oncorhynchus nerka. The sequence goes on along the minus strand of NC_088400.1, from coordinate 13,150,687 downwards.
CTAGGACAGGTAAGCCCCATACTATTGTGGAGGACTGGCTAGGACAGGTAAGCCCCATACTATTGTGGAGGACTGCCTAGGACAGGTAAGCCCCATACTATTGTGGAGGACTGGCTAGGACAGGCAAGCCCCATACTATTGTGGAGGACTGGCTAGGACAGGTAAGCCCCATACTATTGTGGAGGACTGGCTAGGACAGGTAAGCCCCATACTATTGTGGAGGACTGGCTAGGACAGGCAAGCCCCATACTATTGTGGAGGACTGGCTAGGACAGGTAAGCCCCATACTATTGTGGAGGACTGGCTAGGACAGGCAAGCCCCATACTATTGTGGAGAACTGGCTAGGACAGGCAAGCCCCATACTATTGTGGAGGACTGGCTAGGACAGGTAAGCCCCATACTATTGTGGAGGACTGGCTAGGACAGGTAAGCCCCATACTATTGTGGAGGACTGGCTAGGACAGGTAAGCCCCATACTATTGTGGAGGACTGGCTAGGACAGGTAAGACCCATACTATTGTGGAGGACTGGCTAGGACAGGTAAGCCCCATACTATTGTGGAGGACTGGCTAGGACAGGCAAGCCCCATACTATTGTGGAGGACTGGCTAGGACAGGCAAGCCCCATACTATTGTGGAGGACTGGCTAGGACAGGTAAGCCCCATACTATTGTGGAGGACTGGCTAGGACAGGTAAGCCCCATACTATTGTGGAGGACTGGCTAGGACAGGTAAGCCCCATACTATTGTGAAGGACTTCATTCTTCTGCAGTGGATATGGCTGGGACAATGCTGGGGGAAAAGGCCCAAAAAACTATACAGACAATGCCATCATCAAACAACACTGTTTCACGACGCATCAGTGACATGGCAGGAGATGTTTTGAAACAATTACTGCTTCGCATACAAGCCAGTGAATTCTATGTGTTACAGCTGGATGAGTCAACAGAAGTGGCGGGCCTGGCACAGCTCCTGGTATATGTCCGTTACGTTTATGGGGAGTCAATTAAGGAAGACATCCTCTTCTACAAACCACTGGAAACCATGACAGCATGACAGGATATTTTTAAAGTACTGGACAGCTTTGTGACATCAAATGGACATTGGTGGTCAAGATGTGTTGGTATCTGTACTGATGGTGCAAAAGCCATGACAGGGAGACATAGTGGAGTAATGTACAAGCAGTTGCTCGCGGTGCAAAAGCCATGACAGGGAGACATAGTGGAGTGGTAACGTACAAGCAGTTGCTCGCGGTGCCAAAAGCCATGACAGGGAGACATAGTGGAGTAACGTACAAGCAGTTGCTCGCGACGCCAGACAGCTTGAAAGACGTTTTGGACACTACAGTGAAAATGGCAAACTTTGTTAAAGCAAGGCCCCTGAACTCTCGTGTATTTTCTGCACAATGCAATGATATGGGCAGCAACCATGTAACGCATCTACAACACACAGAAGTGCGCTGGTTATCAGGGGGCAAAGTATTGACACTTGTCTGACCGCTTGCATTATGACAAGGTTCTCACACGACTGGCCTATCTGGGTGATGTTTTTCACGCCTGAATGATCTGAATCTAGGGTTACAGGGACTCTCCAACTATATTCAACGTGCGGGACAAAACTGAGGCTATGTCTGCATTAACAAGGACAACACACAGGTCTTTCCATCACTGCATTATTTTTTTGTGTGCAAATGATCTCAAGCTTACGGACAATGTTAAATGTGATACAGCGAAGCACCTGAGAGAGTTGGGTGCGCATTTACGCAGGTACAGTAGTTTCCCGAAACGGACGACACAAACTACTGGATTCATTATCCCTTTCATGACCTGCCTCCAGTCCACTTACCGATATCTGAACAAGAGAACCTCATCGAAATTGCAACCAGCGGTTCTGTGAAAATGTAATTTAACCTGTTGCTCCTACCCTCTACTTTTTTGAACATTTTGTTAAAAATCGCGCAACATTTCAGCGCCCTGCTACTCATGCCAGGAATATAGTACGTTCATATGGTTAGAATGTGTGGATAGGAAACCCTCGGATGTTTTTAAAACTGGTTAAATCACGACTGTGGCTATAACATAACGTGCGTTACATCGGAAAGCGCAGGAAAACCTGATCACAGAAAATGGAAATAAATATCCTTGCGCCACTTCCAGCAATTGTTAACAGTGAGCCGAATTAGATAAGACCGAGCATTCAACTCCCACAGCATCCCCATGTTGTCTAGAGTCTTGTGAATTGAATCATCTTTGGTTCTTGGTTGAACCGAAACAGGGGCACCACTTACCTCCGGTCTCCGCCCAGATCATTCCGGAAGAGCTCTCTCGTGAAATTTTTTCCAAGACGACAGCTAATGATTTTTACATCGCCTAAGGATGATTTTTATCGCTTATTAACGTTTACTAATACCTAAAGTAGCATTACAAACGTATTTCGAAGTGTTTTGTGAAAGTTTATCGTCTACTTTTTGAATTTTAAAAATGACGTTACGTTGTGAAATCGCTGTTTTTTTCGTTTATCACACAGTCTACATATAACGATATCTTGGCTTTATATGGCCCGATTTAATCGAAATAAAGACCCAATAGTGTTTATGGGACATCTAGGAGTGCCAACAAAGAAGATGGTGAAAGGTAATGACTGTTTTCTATTTTATTGTGCGGTTTGTGTAACGCCGAAATGCTAATTATTTTGTTTACGTCCCCTGCTGTGCTTTTGTGTTGTAGTGTATTGGTGCATGCTATCAGATAATAGCTTCTCATGCTGTCGCCGAAAAGCATTTTAAAAATCTGACTTGTTGCCTGGATTCACAACGAGTGTAGCTTTAATTTGATACCCTGCATGTGTATTTTAATGAACTTTTGAGTTTTAACTAATACTATTAGCATTTAGCGTAGCGCATTTGCATTTCCAGAGCTCTAGTTGGGACGCAAGCGTCCCAAGTAGAAGCAAGAGGTTAACCGGAAACCACTGCCAGATTTCTGGATAGGGCTGCGCTCAGAGATCCTGCCTTGGCAAATTGCACTTTTAAGACATTGATGACCTTTGCAACCACGTACCTATGTGAGAGTGGATTCTCAGCCCTCACTAGCATGAAAACTAAATACAGGCACAGACTGTGTGTGGAAAATGATTTAAGACTGAGACTCTCTCCAATACAACCCAACATTGCAGAGTTATGAGCATCCTTTCAAGCACATTAACCTGTGGTGAGTTATTCAAAATTTTCGATGAACAAATACGGGCTTATATGTAAGATGGTTAAATAAAGAGCAAAATGATTGATTATTATTATATTATTATTTGTGCCCTGGTCCTATAAGAGCTCTTTGTCACTTCCCACGAGTCGGGTTGTGACAAAAACTCACACTCATTCTTATGTTTAATACATTTATTGTATGTGTGGCAGGCTTACAATGATGGCCAAAAAACACATTTCAGAGTGCGCTGACCCTGGTGTAGAGGGGGTACAGCTGACCCTGGTGTAGAGGGGGTACAGCTGACCCTGGTGTAGAGGGGGTACAGCTGACCCTGGTGCTAGAGGGGGTACAGATGACCCTGGTGCTAGAGGGGGTACAGATGACCCTGGTGCTAGAGGGGGTACAGATGACCCTGGTGTAGAGGGGGTACAGCTGACCCTGGTGCTAAAGGGGGTACTCAGCTGACCCTGGTGCTAGAGGGGGTACAGCTGACCCTGGTGCTAGAGGGGGTACTCAGCTGGAGGTTGAATGTTTGAAGGGGTACGGGACTATAAAAAGTTTGGGAACCACTGCTCTAGGGCAACAGTGTCTCTCTCACTCTATTCTCTCTCTCTCTGTCTCGCTCTCTACCCCCCTTCCATCTCTCTTTCTCTATCTCTCCCCCACCCTCTGTCTCCCTCCCTCTCTCTAATCCAGAGTGCTAGCTAGCTGAGGAAGAGCACGGTTGAATGGAAGAGAGCAGAGCACCATTGAGCAGGGGATTTGACTGCAGCCTCAGAGGGTTTCAACTCCAGCTTAACACCCTGGCTCTGGGGTAACCTCCATAGTTTTTAATCTGACTAGAAAGGGAGCGTGAGGTTAATGCTGTTCCTATGGGTAATATGTGTGTGTGCGTGCGTGCGTGTGTGTGTGTGTGCGTGCGTGCGTGTGTGTGTGTGTCGACACCAGTTTTTGTGTCATTGCGTTAATTAAAAAGCCCTACGCTGAAGCATTAGATATATAAACACCGAATAGGCCTGAGCACTTCCCAAAAACAGAGGAAGGAGAGACAATACATTGAAGCATAGTTTAACCTGTTGCTTCTACTCGGGACGCTTGCGTCCCAACTAGAGCTCTGGAAATGCAAATGCGCTACGCTAAATGCTAATAGTATTAGTTAAAACTCAAAAGTTCATTAAAATACACATGCAGGGTATCGAATTAAAGCTACACTCGTTGTGAATCCAGGCAACAAGTCAGATTTTTAAAATGCTTTTCGGCGAAAGCATGAGAAGCTATTATCTGATAGCATGCAACACCCCAAAAGACCCACAGGGGACGTAAACAAAATAATTAGCATTTCGGCGTTACACAAACCGCACAATAAAATAGAAAACATTCATTACCTTTCACCATCTTCTTTGTTGGCACTCCTAGATGTCCCATAAACACTATTTGGGTCTTTATTTCGATTAAATCGGTCCATATAAAGCCTAGATATCGTTATATGTAGACTGTGTGATAAACGAAAAAAACATAGTTTCAAAACGTAACGTCATTTTTTAAAATTCAAAAAGTCGACGATAAACTTTCACAAAACACTTCGAAATACGTTTGTAATGCAACTTTAGGTATTAGTAAACGTTAATAAGCGATAAAATTCATCAGGAGGCGATGTAAAGATCATTAGCTGTCCGTCTGGAAAAATGTCCGTCTAGAAACTCAACGAAAATATCCGGTCCTAGACCGGAGGAGATACGGTGTCCTGTATGTGTTTGACCAAGAAAAAACTTGAAGGGAAATGACAAGACTCTAGACACCGTGTGGAAGCTGTAGGTACTGCAACCTCAGTCAATTAATTGTGGTTCACGTTTATCAATGGGTTCAAGTAGCGCATGGATATATTTTCCCATTTTCAGTGATCAGTTTTTCCTGTGCTTTTCGATGTAAATGCCGTTCTGGTAAAGCCACAGCAGTGATTTAACCAGTTTTTTAAACGTCTGAGTGTTTTCTATCCACACAGACTAAGCAAATGCATATACTATATTCCTGGCATGAGTAGCAGGGCGCTGAAATGTTGCGCGATTTTTAACAGAATGTTCAAAAAAGTAGAGGGTCGACTTAAGAGGTTAATTGCCTAGATATACTCTATTGAATTGTTCACAACATAATGGTAAATATAGTATGTTTATTTCCAGACAGCCAATTTAAGGAGCAATTCATGTTATCATTAACTTCAACAGCGTGTGTCTATAAACTGCTTTGCTAAAGGCTGTTTTTCAAAAAACAACATTGTAGATGAGCAAACAAACAGCGTAATTTAATTGATTTCAATTTAAAGTTCTATCATATAATTAAAACAATGACATATATTCTAGACATATTAGAAAGCATCACTGAAAAATGAATGAGGCTTTTGATCACGTGTGTTTGACTATCCTAGAATGTGTCTACCGCAGGCAGCCTAACAGACAGGTCTCTAATGAGCTAAGTCACTTGTACACCCAAGGTCTACAAAAGGCACAACGTACACTGAACAAATTTGTTTACATTCCTGTCAGTGAACGTTTCTCTTTGCCAAGATAATCCATCCACCTGACATGTGTGGCACATCAAGAAGCTGATTAAACAGCATGATCATTACACAGATGCACCTTGTGATGAGGACAATAAAAGGCCACTCTAAAATGTGCAGTTTTGTCCCACAACACAATGCCACAGATGTCTCAGGCTTTGAGGAAACACGCAATTGGCATGCTGACTGCAGGAATGTCCACCAGAGCTGTAGCCCGAGAATTGAATGCTCATATTTCACTACCATAAGCCGCCTCCAACGTAGTTTTAGAGAATTTTGCAGTACATCCAACCGGCCCCACAACCGCAGACCAGGTGTAACCACGCCAGCCCAGGACCTCAACATCCGGCTTCTTCAACTGCGGGATCGTCTGCGACCAGCCACCCGGGCCAGCTGATGAAACTGTTGGTTTGCACAGCCAAAGAATTTCTGCACCAACTGTAAGAAACCATCTCAGGGAAATGCATCTGAGTGCTCGTCATCCTCACCAGGGTCTGACTGCAGTTCAGCGTCGTAACAGACTTCAGTGGGCAAATGCTCACCTTCGATAGCCACTGGCATGATGGAGAATTATGCTCTTCACAGATGAATCCCAGTTTCAACTGTACCGGGCAGATGTCAGACAGCGTGTATGGCATCGTGTTGGCGAGCATTTTGCTGATGTCAACGTTGTGAACAGAGTGGCCCATGGTGGCAGTGGGGTTATGGTATGGGCAAACATAAGCTTTGGACAATGAACACAATTGCATTTCATCTATGGCAATTTGAATGCACAGAGATACCGCGATGAGATCCTGAGGCCCATTGCCGTGCCATTCATCCTCATAAATAACACACGGCCCCATGTCTCAAGGATCTGTACACAAGTCCTGGAAGCTGAAAATGACCCAGTACTTCCATGGCCTGCATACTCACCCAACCCATTGAGCATGAGTGGGATGCTTTAGATCGATGTGTACAGCGTGTTCCAGTTCCCCCCCAATATCCAAGAACTTCGCGCAGACATTGAAGAGGAGTGGGACAACATTCCACAGGGCACAATCAACAGCCTGATCACTTCTATGTGAAGGAGATGTGTCGCGCTGCATGAAGCAAATGGTCACACTAGATACTGACTGGTTTTCTGATCCACACGCTTACCTTTTTTTAAAGGTATGTGTGCTGCCATCCTGTTAGAAGGTAACAGATTATTTTATTACAATGGTTCAATTGGATTTTCATTGTGTTCAATGGTGTTAGTTGCCCCCTAGTGGCGCTTTCTGGTACTTAGAAAGACGACGCTAACAGGAAGTACAGAATTTGTTTTGCACGCTTAGAAGCAGCTACAAACAACGCTACGGTGCAGGTCTTTCAATGTAGTTATTTCTTGTCACGCTTCAGCCTTGGAAAAATATTTGTTTGTAAGTTCGATTCAAGCATTTAGCTAATGATGATAATCTTGTTATTGATAGAGTTGCTTACATATCAATGTTGGTTGCATTTACTCACAAATTGCAATGCCTTTAATGTAGGTCGTTAGCTGTATTACTTTGCTCATGCGTCATGCAAACGAATTGTAAAATATACAATACTGTAGTTTTGTTACTGTTTCTAGTGTAATATGCTTTGTTATTCTACATAGATGGTTATACATTATTAGAGTAATGAAAGGAGCCAATTACCATATGGTTAACAATTAGCTATATGGTTTGGCATCATGCCAGATGCATGGTACCTTAGCGCGTGCTTTGTATTTATGCAACTTCAAATGTTTAATGTACAGCTACAGTATGTCGGTGTGAATTGAACACTAAAGTATATTCTTTTCTGTATTTTGCAGTTTCACAACATAAACGTTTGCAATATATTCATTCAAGAAAAGTCACGCCTTGGGAGTTTTATTGAAGACTTAGTTGTTAGCTATCTGTCTAGTTTTGCATGGGAACGCAACTCAAGGGCAGAATAGTATGTGTTACCAACAGATCCATATCTGTATTCCCAGTCATGTAAAATCAATAGATTAGGACCTAAGGAATTGATTTAAATTGATTGATTTCCATATATGAACTGTAACTCAATCAAATCTTTCAAATTGTTGCATGTTGCGTTTATATTTTTGTTCAGTGGTTTAATCAGCTTCTTGATATGCAACACCTGTCAGTTGGATGGATTATCTTGGCGAAGGAGAAATGCTCAGAAATATTTTGTTTCAGCTCATGAAACATGGGACAAACACTTTAGATGGTGCGTTAATATTTTTGTTCAGTATAATTGTTTCTTAATCTATCCCTCCCACTCCAGCGCTCGACGACGCCGGTCTACTAACCACTGGTCCTGGCAACCATCATTACACACACCTGATAACCATCATTACACACACCTGGCAACTATAGTTACACACACCTGGCAACCATCATTACACACACCGGATAACCATCATTACACACACCTGGCAACTATAGTTACACACACCTGGCAACCATCATTACATACACCTGGCAACCACCGTTACACACACCTGACAACCATCATTACACACACCTGACAACCATCATTACACACACCTGGTAACCATCGTTACACACCTGACAACCATCATTACACACCTGACAACCATATTACACACACCTGACAACCATCATTACACACACCTGGAAACCATCATTACACACACCTGACAACCATCATTACACACACCTGACAACCACCATTACACACACCTGGCAACCATCATTACATACACCTGGCAACCATCATTACACACACCTGTCAACCATAGTTACACACATCTGGCAACCATCGTTACACACCTGGCAACCATAGTTACACACACCTGGCAACCATCGTTACACACCTGACAACCATTATTACACACACACCTGGTAACCATCATTACACACCTGACAACCGGCATTACACACACCTGACAACCATCATTACACACACCTGACAACCATAGTTACACACACCTGGCAACCATCGTTACACACCTGACAACCATCATTACACACACCTGACAACTACCATTACACACACCTGGCAGCCATCATTACACACACCTGGCAACCATCATTACACACACCTGACAACCATCATTACACACACCTGTCAACCATAGTTACACACACCTGGCAACCATCGTTACACACCTGACAACCATCATTACACACACCTGACAACTACCATTACACACACCTGGCAGCCATCATTACACACACCTGGCAACCATCATTACACACACCTGACAACCATCATTACACACACCTGACAACCATCATTACACACACCTGGCAACCATCATTACATACACCTGGCAACCACCGTTACACACACCTGACAACCATCATTACACACACCTGACAACCATCATTACACACACCTGGTAACCATCGTTACACACCTGACAACCATCATTACACACCTGACAACCATATTACACACACCTGACAACCATCCTTACACACACCTGGAAACCATCATTACACACACCTGACAACCATCATTACACACACCTGACAACCACCATTACACACACCTGGCAACCATCATTACATACACCTGGCAACCATCATTACACACACCTGTCAACCATAGTTACACACACCTGGCAACCATCGTTACACACCTGACAACCATCATTACACACACCTGACAACTACCATTACACACACCTGGCAGCCATCATTACACACACCTGGCAACCATCATTACACACACCTGACAACCATCATTACACACACCTGACAACCATCATTACACACACCTGGCAACCACCATTACACACACCTGGCAACCACCATTACACATACCTGCGTAATTGCTAAAGTGCTATACATCTGCCTCCCTCTCAGAGAAAGAAGTAGATGTTTTGTCTGGGAGTGAGGCAGATGTATTTTCCTTTTTTGTCCTTTAGCAGATGCTCTTATCCAGAGCAAATTACAGTACATAGATTTATCTTACGATAACTACGGTGAAAGAACCACAGAGTTAAATATACAGGATACATACATTCCATTCCAGTTAAACTCTTGATATATAGTGTTTTACAAAAATAAACAAACATTTTAATTCACATCTAAAATCGTTGAATGAAAAATCTGACAACAGTAATATTTTACACAACATGAAGGTACTACAAAACAATCATTTAATTTTCTGGATATAGCAGTTTGAAAATAAACTCTTTGTTCGTTTGCTCAATGTTCGATTGCTATTGAAGTTACATTTCCATCTAGAGCCGTTAGGAATATGAATCTGAGGTGATTCCATCTAGAGCCAATAGGAATAAGAATCTGAGGTGATTCTATCTTGAGCCAATAGGAATAAGAATCTGAGGTGACTCTCTAGAGCCAAAAGGAATAAGAATCTGAGGTGATTCTATCTTGAGCCACTAGGAATAAGAATCTGTGATTCTTTCTAGAGCCACTAGGAATAAGAATCTGAGGTGACTCTATCTAGAGCCAATAAGAATAAGAATCTGAGGTGATTCTATCTTGAGCCACTAGGAATAAGAATCTGTGATTCTTTCTAGAGCCATTAGGAATAACAATCTGAGGTGAATCTATATCTAGAGCCACTAGGAATAAGAATATGAGGTGATTCCATCTAGAGCCAATAGGAATAAGAATCTGAGGTGATTCTATCTTGAGCCAATAGGAATAAGAATCTGAGGTGACTCTCTAGAGCCAAAAGGAATAAGAATCTGAGGTGACTCTCTAGAGCCAAAAGGAATAAGAATCTGAGGTGATTCTATCTTGAGCCACTAGGAATAAGAATCTGTGATTCTTTCTAGAGCCAATAGGAATAAGAATCTGAGGTGATTCCATCTAGAGCCACTAGGAATAAGAATCTGAGGTGCTTGTATACGTGTAAGCGCGCTCGCACGCATACACACACACACCCATCCACAGACTCTGTGGCCTCAGTTTTGGGGGGCTTTCTTCCCCTCCACGCCGTACACCCTGAAATCTCCCTGACAGCGAGGCAGTCCGGCTTGGGCCACACAGGAGCTGTGTGTGTGTTCATCTAATGCGTGTTTGTGTGTGCGGATCCGGGGTCCCACGGGAACCGCCGTCAGATAAAATGTCACCCTGGCTTTGTTCCACATAACCTATTCGCTGGGTAGAGACACTACCTACACCTGGGAACCCAATCTGGGAAGGGCAACGCAGAGAGAGATGGAGAGATTTAGAGAGAGGGTTAGGGGGAGGGAGGAAAGGTAGAGAGACAGAGATTTAGACAGAAGGTGGGGGGGAAGGGTGGAGAGGTAGAGAGACAGAGATTTAGACAGAGGGTGGGGGTAGGTTGGAGAGGTAGACAGACGGAGAGATTTAGAGAGAAGGTGGGGGTGAGAGAGACGGGGAGATTTAGAGGGAGGGTGGAGAGGTAGAGAGACAGAGATATTTAGAGAGAGAGTGGGGGTGAGAGAGACAGAGATATTTAGAGAGAAGGTGGGGGAGGGTGGAAAGTTAGAGAGACAGATAGATTTAGAGAGAGGGTGGGGGGTGAGCGAGACAGAGATATTTAGAGAGTAGGTGGGGGAGGGTGGAAAGGTAGAGAGACGGAAAGATTTAGAGAGAGGGTGGGGGTGAGAGAGACGGAGCGATTTAGAGAGAGGTTGGGGGTGAGGGTGGAGAGGTAGAGAGACAGTGAAAGTTAGGGAAAGGGAGGAGGAACCTGGGCAGAAAAACTAGATTTAATGAGAGAGTGAGAAAAATGTCAAAGAGGGATACAGATGGCTGCTGGTGCCTCCTCTCTCTCTCTCTTTCTCCTCTGACTCTCAATTTCATCTTCATCAACAACATGAACTTTGATTTCAGATTAGATTAAAAGGGAGGGTTGGCTTCTGAGCGACTTGATTAAACCAAAATAAATCATCAGTAGGGTTCAGCAGCTGTGCTAATTCCCCATTACCCAAATTGTTGTGAAAGGCGTCTGAACGTACACCAGCCCCTCTGCTTTCTCTCACGTCCCCTTACCCTTAATACAGTCATCTCGTGTTTCATAATTTAGCCTGAACGATTAGAGTCAATATGACAAGACTTTCCAACTCAGCGGCAGCATCAGATCCAAAGCCTCTCTCAGATGCGTGTGTGTGTTTGAGTGTGTGTGGTGAGTGTGTGTGAGCCACAGATAATTGTCTTCAAACGCGGTCTAACGAGGAAGGAGAGAGCAGACGACTGGTTCTCTCGCTGCCCGGCGCCAGGACGGTTACTGCTGTCACCCCCGGTTAATACACAAACACTACGCCTCTCCGATACGTGTTTCAAAGAGAACTAATACTCCCATACACACAGACACACACACCCTCCCATACACACACACACACACCCTCCCATACACACACACAAACACCCTCCCATACACACACACACACACACCCTCCCATACACACACACACACACACTCCCATACACACACACACACACCCTCCCATACACACACACACCCTCCCATACACACACACACACACACCCTCCCATACACACACACCCTCCCATACACACACACACACCCTCCCATACACACACACACACACACCCTCCCATACACACACACACACCCTCCCATACAACTCCTCTTCTGCGATATAAGTTTCAGAGTGCACAAGCACTGAGGCATTGTAACTGACCCTGAGGCATTGTAACTGACCCTGAGGCATTGTAACTGACCCTGAGGCATTGTAACTGACCCTGAGGCATTGTAGCTGACCCTGAGGCATTGTAGCTGACCCTGAGGCATTGTAGCTGACCCTGAGGCATTGTAACTGACCCTGAGGCACTGTAGCTGACCCTGAGGCATTGTAGCTGACCCTGAGGCATTGTAACTGACCCTGAGGCACTGTAGCTGACCCTGCTGCACTGTAACTGACCCTGAGGCATTGTAGCTGACCCTGAGGCACTGTAACTGACGCTGAGGCACTGTAACTGACCCTGAGGCACTGTAACTGACCCTGGGGCATTGTAGCTGACCCTGCTGCACTGTAACTGACCCTGAGGCACTGTAACTGACCCTGAGGCACTGTAACTGACCCTGAGGCATTATAACTGACCCTGAGGCACTGTAACTGACCCTGCTGCACTGTAACTGACCCTGAGGCATTATAACTGACCCCGAGGCACTGTAACTGACCCTGAGGCATTGTAGCTGACCCTGCTGCACTGTAACTGACCCTGAGGCACTGTAACTGACCCTGAGGCACTGTAACTGACCCTGAGGCATTATAACTGACCCTGAGGCACTGTAACTGACCCTGAGCTGACCCTGCTGCACTGTAACTGACCCTGAGGCACTGTAACTGACCCTGAGGCACTGTAACTGACCCTGAGGCATTATAACTGACCCTGAGGCACTGTAACTGACCCTGAGGCACTGTAACTGACCCTGCTGCACTGTAACTGACCCTGAGGCACTGTAACTGACCCTGAGGCATTATAACTGACCCTGAGGCTGTAACTGACCCTGAGGCATTATAACTGACCCTGAGGCACCGTAGCTGACCCTGCTGCACTGTAACTGACCCTGAGGCACTGTAACTGACCCTGAGGCATTGTAGCTGACCCTGAGGCATTGTACCTGACCCTGAGGCATTATAACTGACCCTGTTGCACTGTAGCTGACCCAGAGGCACTGTAACTGACCTTGAGTGGTTCTGAGTGTTGCCTACTCTTCGTACAAAACTATTTTGGTGAGTTAGAAGAGTATAGGGCTACCTATTTGTCTGTTTTTGGGTCTATGGTGTGTGCGTGTGTGTGATGCGTGTGTGCGTATGTGTGTGTGTGATGCGTGTGTGCCTGTGTGTGTGTGTGTGTGTGTGTCTGCGTGTGTATTGGCCCTGAGTGGCAGGTGTCTACTCTGACTATACAGGAAGCAGAATTATTCCTGCCGCCTCGTGATAACTTTTTTTTATAATGATGCCATTTGAATGAATTAATAAAGAAATTAATTATCGAATCTAATGAGGCAGCTCAAGGCCCAAACATACATTAGTATAGAAGGGATTTCAGGGCTAATTTACTAGGATGTCATACAGATGTTAGACAGATATTCTATATGTCCCGATTCTACACCCTTCTATGTACTTGCACACTTCCCAATACGGGACAGTGGTGGAAACTCTTCTCATCTCACTAGGTTGCCAAAGGCAATACTATATTAGACAGATATTCAGATACCAGGGATCTGTGGTTGGCTCGGTCAACTCTGGACGACAGGCAGTATTAATGTTATTTCTCTACCGTGGTTAACCTACTCTATGATTATAATGTCCATTTGTTGGGTTGATATGAAATGTCAGCTTTCCATGCTCCTTAATGCAGCTAAATGAGAGGCAGTGGTGGTAAATGTAGCCACTTACACCACCGGGGATAATAGGCATTAGAGCTGCTGTGTTCACACAGGGCTAACAGGGCAAACACTGTATCACACAGACCAATAGATCTAATACAGTGAAATAGATCTAATACAGTGTGTGTGTTCTATCTAATACAGTGTGTGTGTGTTCTATCTAATACAGTGTGTGTGTTCTATCTAATACAGTGTGTGTGTGTTCTATCTAATACAGTGTGTGTGTTCTATCTAATACAGTGTGTGTGTGTTCTGTCTAATACAGTGTGTGTGTTCTATCTAATACAGTGTGTGTGTTCTATCTAATACAGTGTGTGTGTGTTCTATCGAATACAGTGTGTGTGTTCTATCTAATACAGTGTGTGTGTGTGTGTGTGTGTGTGTGTGTGTGTGTGTGTGTTCTATCTAATACAGTGTGTGTGTGTTCTATCGAATACAGTGTGTGTGTGTGTGTGTGTGTGTGTGTGTGTGTGTGTGTGTGAGAGTCTCCTATATACAGTTTTTTTACAATCACTTTGGCACTAATTTTGGGACCTTGATGTCATTTTTCAAAACTCTAGACACAAAACTCACAACCAATGATCAAAATGAACACTTTTTCCAATTGCTTGGATACAATACACATAAAGCTAAGATCATTGTTCATTGAACTAAAATCAGCTGTTAAAAATAAGCCCAGCTGTTGGCTGGGCTCCCTGCCTGTGCCATTAAACCCCTACAACTCATCCAGAACGCCGCAGCCCGTCTGGTGTTCAACCTTCCCAAGTTTCTCTCACGTCACCCCGCTCCTCCGCTCTCTCCACTGGCTTCCAGTTGAACATCCGCTACAAGACCATGGTGCTTGCCTACGGAGCTGTGAGGGAACGGCACCTCAGTACCTCCAGGCTCTGATCAGGCCCTACACCCAAACAAGGGCACTGCGTTCATCCACAGCGGAGTCAATCACCACCTTCCGGAGACACCTGAAACCCCACCTCTTTCAGGAATACCTAGGATAGGATAAAGTAATCCTTCTCATAAAAGATTTAGATGCACTAAGTGGCTGTTCCACTGGATGTCTTAATTGAACACCAAAAATCTGGATAAGAGCGTCTGCTAAATGACTTAAATGTAAATGTAAATAACACAATATCAAAGTATTACCATTTCAAAATGGAATTCACACATTACATCTGAGATGACTGTCTATTCATTTCATTACAATGATCTAACTATCAATTGATACAACTGCTCAAAATGATAAGTAACTGTTGCATTACTCTTAATGCATAGTTTTATGGAAACTGATGAACAATATTCCATGTTTAGATCATGAAAGTTTCAGGATAACGAGATCCATTGACACCAATTACCGTGCAACATGAACCAATTGGACTACATTATCTATGGATGTAATATTTCATCATCATTCTTTATCAGACACTGTTTCTATGGTCCCATGTACCACTTTTCCAGACCATGTTTTCAGATTTGACATTACTGTACACTCACCGGCCACTTTATTAGGTACACCTATCTAGTACTGGGTAGGACCCCCTTTTGCCTCCACAACAGCCTGAATTATTCACGGTGTTGTACGTTAAGAGATGCCCTTCTGCACACCACTGTTTTAAACAGCTGTTATTTGAGCATTTGTGGCCTTTCTGTTAGCTTGAATGAGTCTGGACATTCTCCTCTGACCTCTCTCACTAACAAGGTGTTTTTGCCCACAGAACTGCTGCTCACTGAATGTGTTTTGTTTATCGCACCATTCTCTGTAAACTCTAGAGACTGTAGTGCATTAAAATCCCAGGAAGGCAGCTGTTTCTGAGATGATGGAATCACCATGCGTGGCATCAACGATCATACCACGGTCAAAGTTGCTTAGATTACGCATCTTTCCCGTTCTAATGTTAGGTCAAACAACATCTAAAGCTCTCTAATCTATATACTCTATATATTGAGTTGCAGGCAGCCACATGATTCGCTGTTCGAATGTAACCTTCCTTGATGAGCTAAACCAGGTATGTAGAGCTGTTGGAGTGACCTATGTCATTGTGTGGGATAATGTCAGGTTCCACCATGCTCAAATGGTGCAAGCATGGTTTCAGGCCCATTAACAATTTACCACCCTGTACTTACCCCCATACTCTCCTTTCCTAAAACCCAAATTAAGAATTTTTCTCCACATGGAGGTGGAAGGTATGATAGGCGCTCTCACGAACAAGCCACCCTTCTCCAGGCCATGGATGAGGCATGCAATGACATCACAGCACACCAATGTCAGGCCTGGATTCGCCCGAAGATTCTTCCCAAGATGTTTGGCCAATGAAAACATCCATTGTGATGTGGATGAGAACCTGTGGCCAAATCCACAAGACAGGGTTGATGGAAAGTACAGTAATCAATCCTTTGTTTTGCTTTTTACAGTAAGCCAGGTGAGGAACACTGCAGTGATGTTTTACAGTAAGCCAGGTGAGGAACACTGCAGTTGATGTTTTACAGTAAGCCAGGCGAGGAACACTGCAGGTGATGTTTTACAGTAAGCCAGGTGAGGAACACTGCAGTGATGTTTTACAGTAAGCCAGGTGAGGAACACTGCAGTGATGTTTTACAGTAAGCCAGGTGAGGAACACTGCAGTGATGTTTTACAGTAAGCCAGGTGAGGAACACTGCAGTGATGTTTTACAGTAAGCCAGGTGAGGAACACTGCCGTTGACGTTTTACAGTAAGCCAGGTGAGGAACACTGCCGTTGACGTTTTACAGTAAGCCAGGTGAGGAACACTGCCGTTGACGTTTTACAGTAAGCCAGGTGAGGAACACTGCAGTGATGTTTTACAGTAAGCCAGGTGAGGAACACTGCAGTGATGTTTTACAGTAAGCCAGGTGAGGAACACTGCAGTGATGTTTTACAGTAAGCCAGGTGAGGAACACTGCAGTGATGTTTTACAGTAAGCCAGGTGAGGAACACTGCCGTTGACGTTTTACAGTAAGCCAGGTGAGGAACACTGCAGTGATGTTTTACAGTAAGCCAGGTGAGGAACACTGCAGTGATGTTTTACAGTAAGCCAGGTGAGGAACACTGCCGTTGATGTTTTACAGTAAGCCAGGTGAGGAACACTGCAGTGATGTTTTACAGTAAGCCAGGTGAGGAACACTGCCGTTGATGTTTTACAGTAAGCCAGGTGAGGAACACTGCAGTGATGTTTTACAGTAAGCCAGGTGAGGAACACTGCAGGTGATGTTTTACAGTAAGCCAGGTGAGGAACACTGCAGGTGATGTTTTACAGTAAGCCAGGTGAGGAACACTGCCGTTGATGTTTTACAGTAAGCCAGGTGAGGAACACTGCCGTTGATGTTTTACAGTAAGCCAGGTGAGGAACACTGCCGTTGATGTTTTACAGTAAGCCAGGTGAGGAACACTGCCGTTGATGTTTTACAGTAAGCCAGGTGAGGAACACTGCCGTTGATGTTTTACTGTAGTTTTTTCTTTTTTTTTTGTAGCTAATTACTTTTGCTTTGATTCAAAGAAACCTATGAGGGATTTTATTGTATTTCATCAATACATTTCATATTTTGTCCAATGATTCCACTGTGTCTGTAGTATTCTCTCTACTAGTCCTTTTACAGTGATGTATTTACGTGTAGTACAATAATGAAACATGTATCACATAATTTGTACTACAATATCTAATGATTGAACGAACAACTATGCAGTGAAACTATCGGTATATTGTGTGTGGGTGATCTAAATGAATGTTATTACTATGGTATTTCATGATACATTTGTATGAACCAATTATTCTGCAAGTGCAAGGTTTCTTTAAAGATATGAATGAACAATGAAATGTTTTGAACATTGGACACCCTGTGTTTCAAGTGATGACCATTTTGAGTTTTGTGTCTAGAGTTTTGAAAAATGACCACAAGGTTCTGAAATTAGTGCCAAAGGGATTGTAAAAAACTGTAATAGAGTGTGTGTTTGTATTGTTTGTGTGTGTGTGTGTGTTGTTTGTGTGTGTGTGTGTGTGTGCGTGTCTCTGATCTAATACAGTGTGTGTGTGTGTGTGTGTTTGTATTGTTTGTGTGTGTGTGTGTGTGTGTGCGTGTCTCTGATCTAATACAGTGTGTGTGTGTGTGTGTGTGTGTGTCTGTGTGTGTCCTATCTAATATAGTGTATGTGTGGTGTGTGTGTGCATCTGCTATCTAACACAGATTGAGTGTGTGTGTGTGTGTGTGGGGGGTGTAAGTGTGTGCGTGTGTGGTGCGTGCATGTCCTAGCTAATAATGTGTGTGTGTGTGTGTGTGTCCTATCTAAAACACGTCAAATGCTACTGCACCAGATAGGAAAGTCAATATTCAACAAATCTTGAAGTGTATTAAACATTTCCCTGTATGTCTTTGTAAAAACATTAAAGAGTTTTCTTTAAACAATTGATTTCTCCCCATTTGCAGGGTATTACCATCGGGATATTGACCACAGTGGTATTGTTAGTCAATGTAAAGGTATTGCTTTAAAATGCTAATTCATTCTGGTAAAATCCCTACAGTCAGCGGTTGATAATCCATCATGAGAAGTGTTTCATCTGTAGTCCCAGGGCCGAAGACAAATCAACATCAATACAATATTACAATATAACACACTATTCAAATATTTAGATTTAAAAATAACATCTAGGATAATTGGGGCCTCCCGGGTGGCGCAGTGGTTAAGGGCGCTGTACTGCAGCGCCAGTTGTGCCATCAGAGACTCTGGGTTCGCGCCCAGGCTCTGTCATAACCGGACGCGACCGGGAGGTCCGTGGGGCGACGCACAATTGGCCTAGCGTCGTCCGGGTTAGGGAGGGCTTGGCCGGTAGGGATGTCCTTGTCTCATCGCGCACCAGCGACTCCTGTGGCGGGCCGGGCGCAGTGCGCGCCAACCAAGGTTGCCAGGTGCACGGTGTTTCCTCTGACACATTGGTGCGGCTGGCTTCCGGGTTGGAGGAGCTCTGTGTTAAGAAGCAGTGCGGCTTGGTTGGGTTGTGTATCGGAGGGTGCATGACTTTCAACCTTCGTCTCTCCCGAGTCCGTACGGGAGTTGTAGCGATGAGACAAGATAGTAGCTACTAAAACAATTGGATACCACGAAATTGGGGAGAAAACGGGGTAAAAAAACAACATCTAAATATACAACAATAGACAATATAATGATCATAGTTCAAATCAAATCAAATGTTATTGGTCACGTACACATGTTATGCAGATGTTGTCGCAGGGTGCAGATGTTGTCGCAGGGTGCAGCGATATGCTCATGTTTCTAGTTCCAATATAGTGGTGTGTATAGACAGTATATGAATAGAAAAGGTGTGTACAGTAGTAGTTATATAAGTAAATATGTATGTAAACATTATTAAAGTGACCAGTGTTCAATGACTATGTCTATAGGGCAGCAGTCTCTAAGTTGCAGGGCAGAGTACTAGGTGGTAGCCAGCTAGTAACGGTGACTAAGGTTCAGGGCAGGGTACTGGGCGGAGGCTGGCTAGTAAAAGTGACTAAGGTTCAGGGCAGGGTACTGGGCGGAGGCTGGCTAGTGGTGTGGAACAGTCTATTAGCCTGGAGATAAAAGCTGTTTTTCAGTCTCTCGGTCCCAGCTTTGATGCTCCTGTACTGTCTCCACCTACTAGATGGTATCAGGGTGAACAGGACGTGACTCGGGTGGCTAAGGTCCTTGATGATCTTCTTGGAATTCCTGTGACACGGGGTGCTGTAGTTGTCCTGGAGGTCAGGCAGTGTGCCCTTGGTAACACAATGGGCTGACCGCATCACCCTCTGCAGAGCCCTGCGGTTGTGAACGGTGCGGTTGCCGTACCAGGCGGTGACATAGCTCAACAGGATGCTCTCAATGGTGCATCTGTAAAAGTTAGTGAGGGTCTTAGGGGCCAAAGCTGAGTTTGGAGAGACACTATTGGTCCTTTTTCACCAGACTGTCTGTGTGAACAGACCATGTCAGGATGTCAGTGATATGTACGCCGAGGAACTTAAAGCTTTTCACCCTCTCCACTGCGGTCCCGTCGATGTGAATGAGGGCGTGCTCGCTCTACTGTCTCCTGAAGTCCATGATCAGCACCTTAGTTTTGTTGACGTTGAGGGAGAGGTTATTTTCCTGACACCTCTCCGCCAGGGCCCTCACCTCCTCCCTGTAGGCTTGTCATTGTTGGTAATCAGGCTAACCACTGTTGTGTCAACAGCAAACATAATGATTGAGTTGGAGAGTTGGAGACCACGCAGTGGGGCCCCCATGTTGAGGATCAGCGTGGACCCCCCTGGGGCGGACTCACTAAACAGAGAACATCCCTGGTCATCTCTACTGCCTCTGATCTGGTGGACTCACTAAACAGAGAACATCCCTGGTCATCTCTACTGCCTCTGATCTGGCGGACTCACTAAACAGAGAACATCCCTGGTCATCTCTACTGCCTCTGATCTGGCGGACTCACTAAACAGAGAACATCCCTGGTCATCTCTACTGCCTCTGATCTGGTGGACTCACTAAACAGAGAACATCCCTGGTCATCTCTACTGCCTCTGATCTGGCGGACTCACTAAACAGAGAACATCCCTGGTCATCTCTACTGCCTCTGATCTGGCGGACTCACTAAACAGAGAACATCCCTGGTCATCTCTACTGCCTCTGATCTGGCGGACTCACTAAACAGAGAACATCCCTGGTCATCTCTACTGCCTCTGATCTGGTGGACTCACTAAACAGAGAACATCCCTGGTCATCACTACTGCCTCTGATCTGGAGGACTCACTAAACAGAGAACATCCCTGGTCATCTCTACTGCCTCTGATCTGGCGGACTCACTAAACAGAGAACATCCCTGGTCATCACTACTGCCTCTGATCTGGCGGACTCACTAAAGAGAGAAGATCCCTGGTCATCACTACTGCCTCTGATCTGGCGGACTCACTAAACTAGAAAGTGGTGCCGTATGGTTTGCTTCATAGAAAGACTGTGATACTGAAGAATATTTAAAACCAAATCATTTTTACTCCAGCAGTATTTTACTGGGTGACTTTCTCTTTTACATGAGTCATTTTCTATTAAGGTATCATTAGTTTTACTCAAGTATGACAATTGGGTACTTTTTCCACCAGTGCTTGTGAACAGGTTGTGACACGGTATGAGAGATGGGACAAAATCATTGAGTACATGTATGGCTTAGAAGCATCTGTTGACATTTGGTTTCTGATACATTTACCAGGTTGCGTTTGACTGTTCCATAAAAACAAATGGTGTTTGTTTTTTTGAAGGACATGTCAGAGTGAATAATTATGCACCTCGATCCTCTGTCCCTTTTACAGTTTCCTCAGGTTGATGGGTCTCGCTGTTCCTGATGGAGACATACATACAGACAGTTTTTTTTAAAAGTTCAATGTTAGACATGACTAGTCCAACAAGTCAGCTATTGTGTCCATTGCTGCTGTACGTTTACGGGCAGGCTGTTGCTTTGTCTTGGCATGGACATAGAAGACTGTGTCATTTGCCCTCATCTGCATTTTGATCTGGGGCCATAGAGAGGGCAGGTCATTTATGTATATACTTAATAAAAGTGGGCCCATAATGGATCCTTGAGGGACCCCAGTCAGAGGATTTTGACAGTTTGATGTTGGTGCATTGTATTCTTTTGGTCAGACAGGTTTCTGATAGGTTGCGGGTTGACAATAGCAGCACATTGTGGTTCACTGTGTCAAACGCTTTCTTTGAATCCTGGAAAACAGCTCCCACAACTCCACCTTCGTCAAGTTTACGTCTTGAAAACAAACTGCATTGGATGGAGAGGAAAGTGACCTGAGTTTAGGTGGGATATTAGTCGGTTGGCCACCAGCTTTTCTGCCACCTTGGATATGATTGGGACCACTGATTACCTATGGGATAAATGAAGCATGAGATAAGGTCTGATTGCCAAATGGCACCCTATTCCCTATAATAGTGCACTACTTTTGACCAGGGCCCTTAGAGCTCTTCTCAAAAGGAGTGCACTATATAGGGAATAGGGTGCCATTTGGGATGCATTCAGGGTCTGATTGCCAGTTGGTTGGCATGATTAATGTTTCCATCACCTTCACTAATATGATCCGTGTCCACTCAGGAACCCATGTCCATTCTGGTTCATATCTGTCAAGCCTAGTTAACTTGTTTATTGCTAGATTAACAACTTTATAGCACGGCTCTGCAAGATGCACATATGATGTAGAGCAATTTAGTCTGGATGAGGAAATTATCACTGGAAAGCTTTATAGGTAGTCGGAATGGTAATCTGAATGAGGAAAGCAACGCTGGAACTTTATAGGTAGTCTGAATGAGGAAATAAACACTGGGAAGCTTTATAGGTAGTTTGAAGGAGGAAATAAACACTGGAAAGCTTTATAGGTAGTCTGAATGAGGAAATAAACACTGGGAAGCTTTATAGGTAGTCTGAATGAGGAAATAAACACTGGAAAGCTTTATAGGTAGTCTGAATGAGGAAATAAACACTGGGAAGCTTTATAGGTAGTCTGAATGAGGAAATAAACACTGGGAAGCTTTATAGGTAGAGCCAGGAGTTGTTTCCTGACCAGAAAACAAGGAGATTTTAGAATGAGACTGAATCAGAATGAGACTGATAGGCTGCATTTACACAGGCAGCCCAATTCCTCCACTAATTGGTATGTTGACCATTCACATCAGCTCGTTTCACAACAGCTCTTTATCAGAGCGAACTCTGATTGGTCAAAGGACCAATTAGTGAACAAAAAGATCAGAATTGGATTGCCTGTCTAAACGCAGCCATGTAGGCCTACTGTAGGCCTGATATAATTTACTGTCATTCAACATTGTGGCCGATTCTTACTGTGTTGCTTTGGGCTGTACATACAGTGTTACAGCTGAACATACGATACCATGCTATGGATCATTGTCACCGGGTCCGGTGGCTGTGTGGTAAAGGATCGGTGCTATGATCGCTAATATGGCGATCGGTTGTGGATATGGTTTATGAATGTGGGAAATATTAAAACCGCAAGTGTCACACACTGGAGTCACACACATTTCTTCTTCACACCGTAATACAGAGAGAGAGAGAGAGAGAGAGAGAGAGAGAGAGAGAGAGAGAGAGAGAGAGAGAGAGAGAGAGAGAGAGAGAGAGAGAGAGAGAGAGAGAGAGAGAGAGAGAGAGAGAGAGAGAGAGAGAGAGAGAGAGAGAGAGACAGAGACAGAGACAGAGACAGAGAGAGAGCCATTGGGTTGTGATGCAGAAGAGTTATATTGTATTCAAGTTGTCATGGTGACAGCGAGACAAATGGCTGCTTCCCAAGTGGCTCCCTATGCCCTATATGGAGCACTACTTCTTTCTCTCTTCTCTTTCTCTCGGTCCCTCCCTTTCATTCTCTCCCCCTTTTTCTCTCTCTCGCTCTTTCTTTCTTTCTCTCTCTCTTCTCTTTCTCTCGGTCCCTCCCTTTCATTCTCTCCCCCTGTTTCTCTCTCTTTCTTTCTCTCTCTCTCTCTCTCTTTGGTCAGAAGCCTGCTCAATAAGTAGTGCATAATGTAGGGAATAGGGTGCCATTGGAGCCTCAGACCTAGAGATGCCTCTGAAGGACTTTAACTGTGGCTCCACTGGCCCAGAAACAGGGCTTTCTAATTGTTGTCGCCTGCCTCTGGGGCTCTGAGCATGACAGCGTGACCTCTTTACAGTGTGTGTGTGTGTGTGTGTGTGAATGTGAAGAGGAGATCAGAGAGAGGGACAGAGGGAGAGAGGAGAGAGAGAGAGAGAGAGAGAGAGAGAGAGAGAGAGAGAGAGAGAGAGAGAGAGAGGGAGAGAGAGAGAGAGAGAGAGAGAGAGAGAGAGAGAGAGAGAGAGAGAGAGAGAGAGAGAGAGAGAGGGAGAGAGAGAGAGAGAGAGAGAGAGAGAGAGAGAGAGAGAGAGAGAGAGAGAGAGAGAGAGAGAGAGAGAGAGAGAGAGAGAGAGAGAGAGAGAGAGAGAGAGAGAGAGAGAGGGGAGAGAGATGGAGTAGGTTTTTAAACCTCTCCTTCCTGGCCAATCTAAGAGCGGCAGTGTTGGGAGGTCGGCCCGGCCCTGGGAGGCGATGGACTAGTGTAGGTTTTTAAACCTCTCTCCTTCCTGGCCAATCTAATTACGTCAGGCGGCAGTGTTGAAACAAGGTCGGCCCGGCCCTGGGCCGCAAGGTCTTACTCCTCTGAGTCTCCACCACATACAATACATACTGTGTGTGGTATCTTAATTTGACCAGTTTCTCACAGCAGGAAAATTATCCTGAAGCCACAGGACATGTTCATTATTATGTGACAAAGAATAAACTAGATGGTCCCTGATCACAACACAGCACCATTCTGAGACTCAACCTTCCATATACATTTTGACTAGCTGCTTCTCTAAAACTTCACAGCACCATTCTGAAACTCAACCTTCCATATACATTTTGACTAGCTGCTTCTCTAAAACTTCACAGCACCATTCTGATACTCAAACTTCCATATACATTTTGACTAGCTGCTTCCCTAAACCTTCACAGCACCATTCTGAGACTCAACCTACCATATACATTTTGACTAGCTGCTTCCCTAAAACTTCACAGCACCATTCTGAGACTCAAACTTCCATATACATTTTGACTAGCTGCTTCCCTAAAACGTCACAGCACCATTCTGAGACTCAAACTTCCATATAGATTTTGACTAGCTGCTTCTCTAAAACTTCACAGCACCATTCTGAGACTCAACCTTCCATATACATTTTGACTAGCTGCTTCCCTAAACCTTCACAGCACCATTCTGAGACTCAACCTACCATATACATTTTGACTAGCTGCTTCCCTCAAACTTCACAGCACCATTCTGGAAATTAACCTTGCATTAACTTTTTTATTTGGCAGACCTGGGTTCAACTATTTGAAATAATTTGAAATGCTTTAGCTGTGGTGGATGGAGCTTAATAGTTGCAAAACTGCATACCCTGCCCATCTGGACTGGCACTCCAGGCAAGCTAAAAAGCAAATGCGGAAAGTATTTTTCAAAGATTTTAAAATTGGTATTTGAACCCAGGTCAGCTCCTTGATAGTTGCAGTGGTTTCTGGGCTAGCCAAAAGGGATGGGGGGAGGGCTGGAGGGAGGGAGGGAGGGAGGGAGGGAGGGAGGGAGGGAGGGAGGGAGGGAGGGAGGGAGGGAGGAGAAGGATAGAAGTTGTGATAGAGGGATGGAGGGAGGGATAGAGGGAGGGAGGTAGGGATGGATAGAGGGAGGCATAGAGGGAGGGAGGTAGGGGTGGATAGAGGATAGAGGGAGAGATGGAGGGAGGGAGGGAGGGATAGATGGAGGGATGAGAATGGGATGGAGAGAGGGAGGGATGGAGGGATAGCTCCTAGATAGCTGCAGTGGTTTCTGGGCTAGCCAAGCAAACCACTAATCTGGGGATACTTTGAAGATATTATCCACTTGAGCCCTCTCTATCTGTTTTGTAGCAGACATGTCAGGGGCTAATTGTTAAAAATTGAGTTATTGAGTTGGATGCCCTTCTCCAAGCCCTGAAGGACACGGTGTGTGTGTGTGTGTGTGTTTGCATGTGTCCGTGGGTGAGAGCGCACATGAAGGACCAGCGGCAATACAAATTGGATCCCCACAGTATTGGAATTCCACTAGAGTACCCCCCTCCCCTGCTTTAGGACTAGAGTACCCCCTGCCTTAGCCCAGCCATAATATTTGTCTAATAATTGAAGCACACAGACCATCAAATATCATGCCGTTTCTCTCAATTGATTCAGACAGGGGCACACCAAAAAAACAGTGCACTCGCAATTTCACCCGTTTGTAATTCTGAACAGCAATCTGACTCTTATTTTTAATGATGAAAAATTCTGCAGGGCGAAAGCATTTGTAATTTGTCCTCTGGCTTTCTCCACTTGTAATGCAGACTACAGAGCTGTTAGGGCTTCTGACAGGCCCACAAACAACCGCCCACATAAACTGTGTACGAACCTAAAGCACTATCAATTAGCTGTGAGTATCAACTAAACATTTCATTTCCATTACAAACATAAACACCTTGACAAACTACATACATTCACTTACCAAATGCATTTAAATACATATACCATAGTGTTGAATAATGCAACAACGTTCACTTCTATTTTACAGTTCACAGAGTCAGTCACTGTTGTGCAAACATACAATCTGACTCACTTGTATTAATGTTAGTATTGGTAATGGCATTACAAAGAGTGGTATATCTGAGCCCATCGGTAGAGCCTGTGGATTACTTCTTCTCAGGGAGGGAGGGAGGGAGGAATGAAGGGGGAGGGAGGAATGGGAGGAATGAAGGGAGGGGGGAGGAATGAAGGGAGGGAGGGAGGAATGAAGGGAGGGAAGAATGGAGGGAGGAATGAAGGGAGGGGGAGGAATGAAGGGAGGGGGAATGAAGGGAGGGGGAGGGAGGGAGGGAGAGATAGAGGGATAGAGGGAGGGAGGGATGAAGGGAGGAATGAAGGGAGGGATGGAGGAATGAAAGGAGGGATTACCAAATTACCGTACAACAGACCATGTATTCACCCTGCACACCCTAATTGACAACCAAACAAACCAAAACAAAGGCAAAGTCTTCTTTGTTGATTTCAAAAAACCCTTAGACTCAATTTGGCACGAGTGTATCCTATACAAATTGATGGGAAGTGGTGTTGGGGGTAAAACATACGACATTATAAAATCCATGTACACAAACAACAAGTGTGCGGTTAAAATTGGCAAAAAACACACACATTTCTTCACACAGGGTCGTGTGGTGAGACAGGGATGCATCTTAAGCCCCACCCTCTTCAACATATACATCAACGAATTGGCGCGGGCACTAGAACAGTCTGCAGCACCCGGCCTCACCCTACTAGAATCCGAAGTCAAATGTCTACTGTTAGCTGATGATCTGGTGCTTCTGTCCCCAACCAAGGAGGGCCTACAGCAGCACCTAGATCTTCTGCACAGATTCTGTCAGACCTGGGCCCTGACAGTAAATCTCAGTAAGACCAAAATAATGGTGTTCCAAAAAAGGTCCAGTCGCCAGGACCACAAATACAAATTCCATCTAGACACTGTTGTCCTAGAGCACACAAAAAACTATACATACCTTGGCCTAAACATCAGCACAGGTAACTTCCACAAAGCTGTGAACGATCTGAGAGACAAGGCAAGAAGGGCATTCTATGCCATCAAAAGGAACATACATTTCAACATACCAATTAGGATCTGGCTAAAAATACTTGAATCAGTCATAGAGCCCATTGCCCTTTACGGTTGTGAGGTCTGGGGTCCGCTCACCAACCAAGACTTCACAAAATGGTACAAACACCAAATTGAGACTCTGCATTCAGAATTCTGCAAAAATATCCTCCGTGTACAACGTAGAACACCAAATAATGCATGCAGAGCAGAATTGGGCCGATACCCACTAATGATCAAAATCCAGAAAAGAGCCGTTAAATTCTACAACCACTTAAAAGGAAGCGATTCCCAAACCTTCCATAACAAAGCCATCACCTACAGAGAGATGAACCTGGAGAAGAGTCCCCTAAGCAAGCTGGTCCTGGGGCTCTGTTCACAAACACAAACACACCCCACAGAGCCCCAGGACAGGAGCACAATTAGACCCAACCAAATCATGAGAAAACAAAAAGATAATTACTTGACACATTGGAAAGAATTAACAAAAAAACAGATCAAACTAGAATGCTATTTGGCCCTAAACAGAGAGTACACAGTGGCAGAATACCTGTCCACTGTGACTGACCCAAACTTAAGGAAAGCTTTGACTATGTACAGACATAGTGAGCATAGCCTTGCTATTGAGAAAGGCTGCCGTAGACAGACCTGGCTCTCAAGAGAAGACAGGCTATGTGCACACTGCCCACAAAATGAGGTGGAAACTGAGCTGCACTTCCTAACCTCCTGCCCAATGTATGACCATATTAGAGATACATATTTCCCTCAGATTACACAGATCCACAAAGAATTCGAAAACAAATCCAATTTTGATAAACTCCCATATCTACTGGGTGAAACTCCACAGTGTGCCATTATAGCAGCAAGATTTGTGACCTGTTGCCACAAGAGAAGGGCAACCAGTGAAGAACAAACACCATTGTAAATATATATATATATATATATATAATATGACATTTGTAATGTCGTTATTGTTTTGAAACTTCTGTATGTGTAATGTTTACTGTTCATTTTTATTGTTTATTTCACTTTTGTATATTATCTACCTCACTTGCTTTGGCAATGTTAACACGTTTCCCATGCCAATAAAGCCCCTTGAATTGAATTGAATTTAATTGAGAGATCGAGAAGGGTGGAGAGAGAGAGAGAGAGACCGAGAGAGAGGAGGGTGGAGAGAGAGAGAGGGGGCTAGAGAGAGAGTGAGAGAGAGGAGGGTGGAGAGAGAGAGAGAGAGAGAGAGAGAGAGAGGAGGGTGGAGAGAGAGAGAGAGTGAGAGAGAGAGAGAGAGAGAGAGAGAGAGAGAGAGAGAGAGAGAGAGAGAGAGGAGGGTGGAGAGAGAGAGAGAGAGAGAGAGAGAGAGAGAGAGAGTGAGGTGGGGTGGAGAGAGAGAAACCCTCTATCCACAGTGTCCTCCGTGAGACAGTGTCCTCTGTGACTCTTTCTGAGTACATACGGAGCCTTTGCACTTCAATAATGTGCCCTCGTGAGTCCCTTTGTGTTCACTATGGGTACTGTGCATACCAAATGGCACCCTGTTATATATAAAGTGCACTATAAAGGGAATAGGTTACCTACTGACCATACTAACAAGGGTGTTAGGCAACAGTATAACCTACAATATAATCCAACCCCTGCCTTTACGTATTGTAAAGCATATCAAATGTAAACTCAACTTAATTACAGTTGTCTACTGATTAACACAACACTTTGGACAGACATTCCCAGTCTCTCTCTCTCAAATAGAATAGTAAAGGTCAACACCACAGCAGGGTTCAGTGTGAAGGTCAACACCACAGCAGGGTTCATAGTGAAGATCAACACCACAGCAGGGTTCATAGTGAAGGTCAACACCACAGCAGGGTTCAGTGTGAAGGTCAACACCACAGCAGGGTTCATAGTGAAGGTCAACACCACAGCAGGGTTCAGTGTGAAGGTCAACACCACAGCAGGGTTCATAGTGAAGGTCAACACCACAGC
Source organism: Oncorhynchus nerka (assembly GCF_034236695.1). Classification (NCBI taxonomy): domain Eukaryota; kingdom Metazoa; phylum Chordata; class Actinopteri; order Salmoniformes; family Salmonidae; genus Oncorhynchus; species Oncorhynchus nerka. Next base: position 13,121,405 of record NC_088400.1, on the reverse strand, counting down.
AGGGTTCATAGTAAAGGTCAACACCACAGCAGGGTTCATAGTGAAGGTCAACACCACAGCAGGGTTCAGTGTGAAGGTCAACACCACAGCAGGGTTCAGTGTGAAGGTCAACACCACAGCATGAGGCCAGCGGGTGGATATGACAAGTGGCATGGTGCCACCAGGCAAAACAGAAACAGAAGAACAGAGACTCCCTCAGCTGTATAAAGGCATTCAACATGCTATACCCATCTATCTCCCCACCTGGAATGGGACTGTGTAAAAAATGGCAACCTATTCCCTATATAGTACACTACTTTTGATCAGGGCCCATATAGCACCATACTGTCTGTATATTCCCTACATAGTATACTACTTTTGACGAGGGCCCATATAGCACCCTACTGTCTGTATATTCCCTATATAGTACACTACTTTTGACCAGGGCCTATATAGCACCCTACTGTCTGTATATTCCCTATATAGTACACTACTTTTGACCAGGGCCCATATACCACCCTACTGTCTGTATATTCCCTATATAGTATACTACTTTTGACCAGGGCCTATATAGCACCCTACTGTCTGTATATTCCCTATATAGTATACTACTTTTGACCAGGGCCCATATAGCACCCTACTGTCTGTATATTCCCTATATAGTATACTACTTTTGACCAGGGCCCATATAGCACCCTACTGTCTGTATATTCCCTATATAGTATACTACTTTTGACCAGGGCCCATATAGCACCCTACTGTCTGTATATTCCCTATATAGTACACTACCCCATGGGCCCTGGTCAACAGTAGTGCACTATACAGGGAAGAATTCAGACAGTGAGTCCAGTTGTTTGGCTGCTGCTGCACATGTGTTGCTGGAGTGAGAGGTGACTCTCTGACTCATGTCTGAGTCACATGCAGTGTCTTGTCTGTGTTTGTTAATGGACATATGGGAGGATGAGGCATCCATTTGATCCAGTTTCCTAGAAGAGAGCTGTTAGTTCAAGTCAACTACATGAATCTTGGTGCTAATAATAGGAGGAGTAGCATCCCAGCTAGACGTCCGGACGACCGCGCACGCGTGCTCGTGTGTGTGTGTGTGTGTGTGTGTGTGTGTGTGTGTGTGGTCTGTTTGACAGACAGCTCCACAGAGAGAATGTCAGAGAACACCTGAAGACATGAACGTTCCAACGTGACATTCCAATATAATTCAACATTCTGAATACGCACACACACACACACACACACACGCACACACGCACACACACGCACACACACGCACACACGCACACGCGTGCACGCGCACACACACACACACTCAGAATCGGGAGCTATATAGCCTTCACTCGCCTTCCCTCTCAGCTCAAACCAGCATGATATTTACGATAAATCCCTAGAAGTTGTTCTCCTGCCTGGGAGTCCCAAAGCCCTCCTGGTGTTCTCCCCAGTAATCTCAGCCAAAGCCCCGCTGGTAAAGAGGTACATACACAACTGTTGAGGAGGGGATTCAATATGGCTGCCGGCAAAAAAAAAAAAAAAAACTCAACTGTAGTGTGTGCGTCCCAAATGGCACCCTATTCCCTTTATAGTGCACTACTTCTGACCAGAGCCCAGAGTGCACTACTTTTAACCAGAGCCTTATGGGTACAGGTCCAAAGTAGTGCACTAAATAGGGTGCCATCTGGGACGTAGACCAGCCTCCCTCCACGACTCCTCTCAGTGATAAGTGTTCAGGGAAAATACATGTGATCCTCTCTGGTGGTTAGTAGAAACTCAACAAACACAGAAACCAGCAGCTAAAAGACTGAAACAAAAGACTGGTCACAACCAAAACAAAGAAAGATGAATATCGCACTTCTGATCAAGGCAAGTCGACAACCTGAAAGTGTTAATTTCATACAGCAGGCCTACAAGCAAAGACAGCATCCAACAGAAGAAACTATAGAAAAACCTCCAACCTCGAGTCTTTAACTGGCAGTAAGACCTCGTCTAGACATTATGCATTTATTTAACCTCATATCATTACATTCTGTACAACACCGCCACATCAAATAGCTTCTTTCTCTCAGCCAAAACAGGAGCCCGGTCAAGCAGGCATAATTCTCACCCCTCTCCTATTTTAATAATAATCTGTGTCCCTGCATGTTCCTCCCCTGCCCACCCAACTCCACACGCACACCTCCCACCTCTCTACCACCTCATCAGTGGTCATTTGGTAAAAAGCTAATTTGACATTTGCTCAGGATATTGTTTTCACTGATGAAATGTTGGAAATGTCTCTCCTTCTCTTACTGTCTGTCTGTCTGTCTCTCTCTCTTCTCACTGTCCCTATCTCTCACTGTCCACCTCTCTCTCACTGTCTCTCTCTCTCTCTCTCTCTCCGTACATGACAACACTTTGAGTATGCGTATTGTCTTGTAATACAGTATTTTGGACCTGGGTCATTATATAAACAACAACAAAAAGTATTTGGTGTTACAATGATTTTACACTATTAGATACTGGATGGGGGCACCCTGTCCCCGATATAGTGCACTACTTTTGAGCAGGGCCCAAAGGGCTCCCATAGGGCTCTGGTTAAAAGTAGTGCGCTATAAAGGGTGTCATTTGGGACGCAGATTTACATAATGTAGCCTAGCAAACTATTCCAATATAATTTATTATTCAGAGTGGAATCTATTAGCAACTGATGAAATTTAAATTGTGTTTTTCTAGTAGAATACTTTTAACTGATGGAATTAAATTGTGTTTTTCTGGTAGAAGACTCTTAACTGATGAAATTAAATTGTGTTTCTCTGGTAGAAGACTCTTAACTGATGAAATTAAATTGTGTTTTTCTGGTAGAAGACTCTTAACTGACCAAGTGAAAGATAATAGGGATATAGGGGCAAACGACTTTAAAGGTTGAAACCATTTTAAAAACAATAATGAAATAAGTATATAGTAGAAATGAAAATCCTCACTCTAAACAAGAAAAACCCTGGAATTAAAGTTTCATTTGTGGGGAATATAGTACCAGGAGATATGGAGAGTTGGAGGAGCAGGACTGTAGGCAGTGTTGTTCTTTGATATTGACACAGGGAACGGAATCAATTAAAGGTAAACAAACCAAATGATTCTACCGAGTTGTTTGAGAACTAACATCTTCTTTGTTTTTGAGACGGTGGCTGCTCCTGCAAGAAACTCCATACCCCAAGGCGGGAGGAAGTGGTGAGGGATAGAGGAGGAGGGAAGTGGTGAGGATAGAGGAGGAGGGATGAAGTGGTGAGGATAGAGGAGGAGGGATGAAGTGGTGAGGGATAGAGGAGGAGGGATGACGTGGTGAGGGATAGAGGAGGAGGGATGAAGTGGTGAGGGATAGAGGATGAGGGAGGAAGTGGTGAGGGATAGAAGACGAGGGAGGAAGTGGTGAGGGATAGGGAGGGAGGGACTTCGGCCATCATGAGATGTGTTTTGGCTCAGCATGATGTGTCTAAGGAGATATATATTGGCTGGGCATGCTGAGCAATTTGTCTTGTCTTATCAAGGCATTGATCATGGTGGGCCTTAGTGTGTGTGTGTGTGTGTGTGTGAGAGAGAGAGAGAGAGAGAGAGAGACCACTTGAGGAGATGACAGAATAAGACAGAATAGATTCCTGATAGAGTGCACTAACTTTTGAGCAGGGCCCATAGCGCTCCCATAGGGCTCTGGTCTAATGTAGTGTACTATAGAGGGCTCTGGTCTAATGTAGTGTACTATACAGGGCTCTAGTTAAATGTAGTGCACTTTAAAGAGAAGAGGGTGCCATTTAGGAGTGTTGGGCAAGTAACTAAAAGGCTGCGGGATCGAATCCCCAAGCTGACAAGGTAAAAATCTGTCGTTCTGCCCCTGAGCAAGGCAGTTAACCCCCTGTTCCCCTGAGCAAGGCAGTTAACCCACTGTTCCCCTGAACAAGGCAGTTAACCCACTGTTCCCTTGAACAAGGCAGTTAACCCACTGTTCCCCTGAGCAAGGCAGTTAACCCACTGTTCCCTGAACAAGGCAGTTAACCCACTGAGCAAGGCAGTTAACCCCCTGTTCCCCTGAGCAAGGCAGTTAACCCACTGTTCCCCTGAGCAAGGCAGTTAACCCACTGTTCCCCTGTTACCCCCTGAGCAAGGCAGTTGAAGCAAGGCAGTTAACCCACTGTTCCCCTGAGCAAGGCAGATAACCCACTGTTCCCTGAACAAGGCAGTTAACCCACTGTTCCCTGAGCAAGGCAGTTAACCCACTGTTCCCCTGAGCAAGGCAGTTAACCCACTGTTCCCCTGAGCAAGGCAGTTAACCCACTGTTCCCCTGAGCAAGGCAGTTAACCCACTGTTCCCCTGAGCAAGGCAGTTAACCCACTGTTCCCCTGAGCCAGGCAGTTAACCCACTGTTCCCCTGAGCCAGGCAGTTAACCCACTGTTCCCCTGTGCCAGGCAGTTAACCCACTGTTCCCCTGAGCAAGGCAGTTAACCCACTGTTCCCCAGTTGCAGAAGACGTGGATGTCGATTAAGGCAGCCCCCCACACCTGTCTGTTTCAGAGAGGTTGGGTTAAATGCAGAAGACACATTTCAGTTGAATGCGTTCAGTTGTACAACTGACTAGGTTTTCCCATTTACAAGGCAATTAGCATCCTCAAAGCGTTGTCATATAATGCAACACGAGAAGGTCAAACTACTAACAACAACAAAGCACTCGTCTAGAAAAAAACTATGTTAAGAGGCCCATGATTTTCCTTCACAGAGCCATTTCTCCATTTCAGCGCCACTTCCAAGAGCAGCCATCTTTGATGAAACGTTTCTCTTTTGAATTAGGTGCTTCAGAAGCCCTTGACCTAGATGAAACCAAACCATTGTTACCCTGCGTGGTCTTTGATGTCTTTTAAAAGCATTTTCACCATTTTTCTGTGCTCAACAAAGGCCCTAATTACTATTTTTTCATCACAAGATAGACAGCCACAAAGGAACAACAAGTGTTCTGGCTGGTTGAAAGGAGATATCGCTACCTACTGTCCTGGAGGTAATGTTCTATAAATCATAGACACGTGCTTGTTTCACATGCGTCTTTCTGGGTCTAACTGGGCAGTGGATAGTGTATGGTTAAATTGTAATTTCATGATCACTCAGGGTCACCAAAACTGTAGTGGGAAAATTTTGCCAATCAAGCCAATAGTTAAGAATATGTTTTACCCAGACTAGATTGCCATGAGAATAAAAAATCGCAACAGGAGTAAGCATACAAATGTCAAGATCGCTTCATCGTTTTGTTTATACAGACGGCGACCTGTCCTGAATGCCCTGTCCTGAATGCCCTGACCTGTCCTGAATGACCTGTCCTGAAAGCCATGTCCTGAATGACCTGTCCTGAATGACCTGTCCCGAATGCCCTGTCCTGAATGACCTGTCCCGAATGCCCTGTCCTGAATGACCTGTCCTGAATGACCTGTCCTGAATGACCTGTCCCGAATGCCCTGTCCTGAATGACCTGTCCTGAATGACCTGTCCTGAATGACCTGTTCTGAATGCTTCTGATCCTTCACATTGAACAGTACCACTGTCCTGGCAGAGGGGAAACAGCTCCTAGAGAACAGGGGCCTCATTTATCGAAGGTACGGGGCAGATAAATAGACTAAACCTTGCGTGAGCAACTTTTCCCGCCATGGTTGGTATTTACCCATTTTGAACATGGTTGAAGGGTGTGTGTACGTCAGACCAATGGTACACACACCTTCTAGTGGTTGAAGGGTGTGTGTACGTCAGACCAATGGTACACACACCTTCTAGTGGTTGAAGGGTGTGTGTACGTCAGACCAATGGTACACACACCTTCTAGTGGTTGAAGGGTGTGTGTACGTCAGACCAATGGTACACACACCTTCCAAATCAAATCAAATCAAATTTTATTTGTCACATACACATGGTTAGCAGATGTTAATGCGAGTGTAGCGAAATGCTTGTGCTTCTAGTTCCGACAATGCAGTGATAACCAACAAGTAATCTAACTAACAATTCCAAAACTACTGTCTTATACACAGTGTAAGGGGATAAGGAATATGTACATAAGGATATATGAATGAGTGATGGTACAGAGCAGCATACAGTAGATGGTATCGAGTACAGTATATACATATGAGATGAGTATGTAGACAAAGTAAACAAAGTGGCATAGTTAAAGTGGCTAGTGATACATGTATTACATAAGGATGCAGTCGATGATGTAGAGTACAGTATATACGTATGCATATGAGATGAATAATGTAGGGTAAGTAACATTATATAAGGTAGCATTGTTTAAAGTGGCTAGTGATATATTTACATCATTTCCCATTAATTCCCATTATTAAAGTGGCTGGAGTTGGGTCAGTGTCAATGACAGTGTGTTGGCAGCAGCCACTCAATGTTAGTGGTGGCTGTTTAACAGTCTGATGGCCTTGAGATAGAAGCTGTTTTTCAGTCTCTCGGTCCCAGCTTTGATGCACCTGTACTGACCTCGCCTTCTGGATGATAGCGGGGTGAACAGGCAGTGGTTCGGGTGGTTGATGTCCTTGATGATCTTTATGGCCTTCCTGTAACATCGGGTGGTGTAGGTGTCCTGGAGGGCAGGTAGTTTGCCCCCGGTGATGCGTTGTGCAGACCTCACTACCCTCTGGAGAGCCTTACGGTTGAGGGCGGAGCAGTTGCCGTACCAGGCGGTGATACAGCCCGCCAGGATGCTCTCGATTGTGCATCTGTAGAAGTTTGTGAGTGCTTTTGGTGACAAGCCAAATTTCTTCAGCCTCCTGAGGTTGAAGAGGCGCTGCTGCGCCTTCTTCACGACGCTGTCAGTGTGAGTGGACCAATTCAGTTTGTCTGTGATGTGTATGCCGAGGAACTTAAAACTTGCTACCCTCTCCACTACTGTTCCATCGATGTGGATAGGGGGTGTTCCCTCTGCTGTTTCCTGAAGTCCACAATCATCTCCTTAGTTTTGTTGACGTTGAGTGTGAGGTTATTTTCCTGACACCACACTCTGAGGGCCCTCACCTCCTCCCTGTAGGCCGTCTCGTCGTTGTTGGTAATCAAGCCTACCACTGTTGTGTCTTCCGCAAACTTGATGATTGAGTTGGAGGCGTGCGTGGCCACGCAGTCGTGGGTGAACAGGGAGTACAGGAGAGGGCTCAGAACGCACCCTTGTGTGGCCCCGTGTTGAGGATCAGCGGGAGGAGATGTTGTTGCCTACCCTCACCACCTGGGGGCGGCCCGTCAGGAAGTCCAGTACCCAGTTGCACAGGGCGGGGTCGAGACCCAGGGTCTCGAGCTTGATGACGAGCTTGGAGGGTACTATGGTGTTGAATGCCGAGCTGTAGTCGATGAACAGCATTCTCACATAGGTATTCCTCTTGTCCAGGTGGGTTAGGGCAGTGTGCAGTGTGGTTGAGATTGCATCGTCTGTGGACCTATTTGGGCGGTAAGCAAATTGGAGTGGGTCTAGGGTGTCAGGTAGGGTGGAGGTGATATGGTCCTTGACTAGTCTCTCAAAGCACTTCATGATGACGGAAGTGAGTGCTACGGGCGGTAGTCGTTTAGCTCAGTTACCTTAGCTTTCTTGGGAACAGGAACAATGGTGGCCCTCTTGAAGCATGTGGGAACAGCAGACTGGGATAGGGATTGATTGAATATGTCCGTAAAACACACCGGCCAGCTGGTCTGCGCATGCTCTGAGGGCGCGGCTGGGGATGCCGTCTGGGCCTGCAGCCTTGCGAGGTTAACACGTTTAAATGTCTTACTCACCTCGGCTGCAGTGAAGGAGAGACCGCATGTTTTCGTTGCAGGCCGTGTCAGTGGCACTGTATTGTCCTCAAAGCGGGCAAAAAAGTTATTTAGTCTGCCTGGGAGCAAGACATCCTGGTCCGTGACTGGGCTGGGTTTCTTCTTGTAGTCCGTGATTGACTGTAGACCCTGCCACATGCCTCTTGTGTCTGAGCCATTGAATTGAGATTCCACTTTGTCTCTGTACTGACGCTTAGCTTGTTTAATAGCCTTGCGGAGGGAATAGCTGCATTGTTTATATTCGGACATGTTACCAGACACCTTGCCCTGATTAAAAGCAGTGGTTCGCGCTTTCAGTTTCACGCGAATGCTGCCATCAATCCACGGTTTCTGGTTTGGGAATGTTTTTATCGTTGCTATGGGAACCAGTGGTTGAAGGGTGTGTGTACGTCAGACCAATGGTACACACACCTTCTAGTGGTTGAAGGGTGTGTGTACGTCAGACCAATGGTACACACACCTTCTAGTGGTTGAAGGGTGTGTGTACGTCAGACCAATGGTACACACACCTTCCAGTGGTTGAAGAATTGCGTTGTAAATGCAATTCTTCAAATGTAGTTAATTGGGGGGAAATGGAGGTGTTTGAAGTACAGGAATTATAATAATGGACAGCTAATAAAACCAGTGAAACGTGGGCATGTTGCCGTTGGTGATCACATAGCAGCATGTTGCCATAGTTACAGTACAGGACATGTCTCTCCTTTTTCCTTTCTGACATGACAGATGTATTCCTGCTACACAACAAATAATAGATTACCATTTATCCATCACTCCTTCAATAGCCAACCATGCTACCATTTATCCATCACTCATTCAATAGCCAACCATGCTACCATTTATCCATCACTCATTCAATAGCCAACCAAGCTACCATTTATCCATCACTCATTCAATAGCCAACCATGCTACCATTTATCCATCACTCCTTCAATAGCCAACCATGCTACCATTTATCCATCACTCCTTCAATAGCCAACCATGCTACCATTTATCCATCACTCCTTCAATAGCCAACCATGCTACCATTTATCCATCACTCCTTCAATAGCCAACCATGCTACCATTTATCCACCCCTCCTTCAATAGCCAACCATGCTACCATTTATCCATCCCTCCTTCAATAGCCAACCAAGCTACCATTTATCCATCACTCCTTCAATAGCCAACCATGCTACCATTTATCCACCCCTCCTTCAATAGCCAACCATGCTACCATTTATCCATCACTCCTTCATGCCCAAAAGTAAATGGACTGGTAGCCTATTTAAAATGTTAGACGGTTTGGGTAGGCTTGAACAACCGTTTGTCTTTTCCATAGAAGTGTGGTCTGTAGCATTTACTTCTAAATCGTTGGAACAGACAATCGATCTTCGGAGGCCAGCGTTAGTCACTATACTGGCGGCATGCATTTTTTTTGTTTGGAAAAAGTCAGTCACTGCAAAATATTAAAACATTCTGCCCACACCTCTGCAGAAATGTGATCAAATTTACCATCGCGCTTTAGAAAAACTGTCATGACCCAGTTCCAACATTTACAAATCACACAGCAAACGAGGGCGTTTTTATTGTTTACATAAAAAGTGAATGGAGGCTGTTTTCCAGGCGGGGCTGTAATGCTCGTCCACGAGCACAGAAATCTAGTATGGCTTCGATGAAAACATGTGTATATGTTGCATGCACTAGTTTGATAAATCCAAACAATTTGTTGTGCACGCATATCTTAGAATCTACACATACGCCAGAATTTAGAGAGACATTTACGCTGGTTGATAAATGAAGAGTTCATATCCAGACACCGTGATTTCAGTTGTTTATAGGTGACCTGTCCTGGATGCATCTGGCCCTTGACATGAACACGGCAACTGGCCAGGAAATGATATCTGTCCCAAATGGAATCCTTTTCCCTATATAGTGCACCACTTGTTTGCCATTTAGGATGCCGTCCACTGTCAGGGCATGGGAGACAAAAGTCCTAGAGAGCATAGCTAATCACAGAAGAGGTTTTTATATCATGTTTGGTGAACTGCACGACGAGCATCGTCAACAACAAGCAGCTAGCGTAGAGCATGAAAACCATTTCTCCAATCCCTCACTCCCTGACGTTAAGAGGATGAATATATATTTTTGTTCTCTGCTTAATTTGGATGGATTCATCTCAATGCCAATGAAGCCAACTACGCTCCCCTCCTAAGGATTATGGGAGAGAGAGAGAGAGAGAGAGAGGATGGGTTCCATCTTTCATTCTCTGCTTTCCTTTCACTTTCTGTTTCGAATTTCTATCGTCAAAAATTTTACACGTAAATCCTGCAGAACTTTAGCTAAATATTGAGAATTGAACAGACTTCTTGTGGTACATTAGATCAATGAATGGTTTAAAAACACAAGGCTGTCTGATAACTTTTCAGTTGTGCTATGACCCACTTAGTGATACGTGCGATGTAACTTTACAAGGAAGGCCACATATCTGGAAAACTCAATGTCTCATCCTGCCAACTAATGGCTAAATATATCTAAAACATTTGTCAAATTGGTCATTTGCTCTCTTTGCACCATTTGCAAAGAAAATGGAGGAATGTGGTTCTACTAAACCCATTGCTCCAGTGTATATCCTTACAAAGCAAGATCATCTGAGAATCAAGGAGTGGTTGTTTAGCATCCTTACACTCACAGCATAACAAGGCTCGTATCAGCCAAATCATGAACCAACCACATTCACATACAGCACCTCAAGCACCACAAACTAGATAATGCATCCAGATTGCTTGGATCGGAGTCTAGCATTAAATTAGCATGATCATGTTCGAATAATCTTAGACCTCGAATAATATTCAGCCTTGGATAGTCCCAGTGACCTCTGCTTCAACCAGGCCATGTTCAGAGTCCCAGTGACCTCTGCTTCAACCAGGCCATGTTCAGAGTCCCAGTGACCTCTGCTTCAACCAGGCCATGTTCAGAGTCCCAGTGACCTCTGCTTCAACCAGGCCATGTTCAGAGTCCCAGTGACCTCTGCTTCAACCAGGCCATGTTCAGAGCGGTACTGCTCAACTAACTAAAGCCTATCAGACCACAACACACACACACGCACGCACACACACACACACACACACACACACACACACACACACACACACACACACACACACACACACAGACCCTGAACTGCCATAGCCTACTGTATTATACACGGAGATAACCTGAGCCTTCACCGCCTTTAGAAGCCATAATGTATCCGCTGTGCTGACTATACCACAGACTGACATGTCCTTCACCGCCTTTAGAAGCCATAATGTATCCGCTGTGCTGACTATACCACAGACTGACATGTCCTTCACCGCCTTTAGAAGCCATGCTGTATCAACTGTGCTGACTATACCACAGACTGACATGTCCTTCACTGTCTTTAGAAGCCATGCTGTATCAACTGTGCTGACTATACCACAGACTGACACGTCCTTCACTGTCTTTAGAAGCCATGCTGTATCAACTGTGCTGACTATACCACAGACTGACATGTCCTTCACTGTCTTTAGAAGCCATGCTGTATCAACTGTGCTGACTATACCACAGACTGACATGTCCTTCACTGTCTTTAGAAGCCATGCTGTATCCGCTGTGCTGACTATACCACAGACTGACATGTCCTTCACTGTCTTTAGAAGCCATGCTGTATCAACTGTGCTGACTATACCACAGACTGACATGTCCTTCACTGTCTTTAGAAGCCATGCTGTATCAACTGTGCTGACTATACCACAGACTGACATGTCCTTCACTGTCTTTAGAAGCCATGCTGTATCAACTGTGCTGACTATACCACAGACTGACATGTCCTTCACTGTCTTTAGAAGCCATAATGTATCAGCTGTGCTGACTATACCACAGACTGACATGTCCTTCACTGTCTTTAGAAGCCATGCTGTATCAACTGTGCTGACTATACCACAGACTGACATGTTCTTCACTGTCTTTAGAAGCCATGCTCTATCCGCTGTGCTGACTATACCACAGACTGACATGTCCTTCACTGTCTTTAGAAGCCATGCTGTATCAGCTGTGCTGACTATACCACAGACTGACATGTCCTTCACTGTCTTTAGAAGCCATGCTGTATCAAGTGTGCTGACTATACCACAGACTGACATGTCCTTCACTGTCTTTAGAAGCCATTCTGTATCCGCTGTGCTGACTATACAACAGACTGACATGTCATTCACTGTCTTTAGAAGCCATGCTGTATCAACTGTGCTGACTATACCACAGATTGACATGTCCTTCACTGTCTTTAGAAGCCATGCTGTATCAACTGTGCTGACTATACCACAGACTGACATGTCCTTCACTGTCTTTAGAAGCCATGCTGTATCCGCTGTGCTGACTATACCACTGACTGACATGTTCTTCACTGTCTTTAGAAGCCATGCTGTATCAACTGTGCTGACTATACCACAGACTGACATGTCCTTCACTGTCTTTAGAAGCCATGCTGTATCAACTGTGCTGACTATACCACAGACTGACATGTCCTTCACTGTCTTTAGAAGCCATTCTGTATCCGCTGTGCTGACTATACCACAGACTGACATGTCATTCACTGTCTTTAGAAGCCATGCTGTATCAACTGTGCTGACTATACCACAGACTGACATGTCCTTCACTGTCTTTAGAAGCCATGCTGTATCAACTGTGCTGACTATACCACAGACTGACATGTCCTTCACTGTCTTTAGAAGCCATGCTGTATCCACTGTGCTGACTATACCACTGACTGACATGTCCTTCACTGTCTTTAGAAGCCATGCTGTATCAACTGTGCTGACTATACCACAGACTGACATGTCCTTCACTGTCTTTAGAAGCCATGCTGTATCAACTGTGCTGACTATACCACAGACTGACATGTCCTTCACTGTCTTTAGAAGCCATAATGTATCAGCTGTGCTGACTATACCACAGACTGACATGTCCTTCACTGTCTTTAGAAGCCATAATGTATCAGCTGTGCTGACTATACCACAGACTGACATGGGTTTCACTGTCTTTAGAAGCCATGCTGTATCAATTGTGCTGACTATACCACAGACTGACATGTCCTTCACTGTCTTTAGAAGCCATGCTGTATCCGCTGTGCTGACTATACCACAGACTGACATGTCCTTCACCGCCTTTAGAAGCCATGCTGTATCAACTGTGCTGACTATACCACAGACTGACATGTCCTTCACTGTCTTTAGAAGCCATGCTGTATCAACTGTGCTGACTATACCACAGACTGACACGTCCTTCACTGTCTTTAGAAGCCATAATGTATCAGCTGTGCTGTCTATACCACAGACTGACATGTCCTTCACTGTCTTTAGAAGCCATGCTGTATCCGCTGTGCTGACTATACCACAGACTGACATGTCTTTCACTGTCTTTAGAAGCCATGCTGTATCAACTGTGCTGACTATACCACAGACTGACATGTCCTTCACCGCCTTTAGAAGCCATGCTGTATCAACTGTGCTGACTATACCACAGACTGACATGTCCTTCACTGTCTTTAGAAGCCATGCTGTATCAACTGTGCTGACTATACCACAGACTGACATGTCCTTCACTGTCTTTAGAAGCCATGCTGTATCAACTGTGCTGACTATACCACAGACTGCATGTCCTTCACTGTCTTTAGAAGCCATGCTGTATCAACTGTGCTGACTATACCACAGACTGACATGTCCTTCACTGTCTTTAGAAGCCATGCTGTATCAACTGTGCTGACTATACCACAGACTGACATGTCCTTCACTGTCTTTAGAAGCCATGCTGTATCAACTGTGCTGACTATACCACAGACTGACATGTCCTTCACTGTCTTTAGAAGCCATGCTGTATCCGCTGTGCTGACTATACCACAGACTGACATGTCCTTCACTGTCTTTAGAAGCCATGCTGTATCAACTGTGCTGACTATACCACAGACTGACATGTCCTTCACTGTCTTTAGAAGCCATAATGTATCAGCTGTGCTGACTATACCACAGACTGACATGTCCTTCACTGTCTTTAGAAGCCATGCTGTATCCGCTGTGCTGACTATACCACAGACTGACATGTCCTTCACTGTCTTTAGAAGCCATGCTGTATCCGCTGTGCTGACTATACCACAGACTGACATGTCCTTCACTGTCTTTAGAAGCCATGCTGTATCAACTGTGCTGACTATACCACAGACTGACATGTCCTTCACTGTCTTTAGAAGCCATGCTGTATCAACTGTGCTGACTATACCACAGACTGACATGTTCTTCACTGTCTTTAGAAGCCATGCTCTATCCGCTGTGCTGACTATACCACAGACTGACATGTCCTTCACTGTCTTTAGAAGCCATGCTGTATCCGCTGTGCTGACTATACCACAGACTGACATGTTCTTCACTGTCTTTAGAAGCCATGCTGTATCAGCTGTGCTGACTATACCACAGACTGACATGTCCTTCACTGTCTTTAGAAGCCATAATGTATCAGCTGTGCTGACTATACCACAGACTGACATGTCCTTCACTGTCTTTAGAAGCCATGCTGTATCAAGTGTGCTGACTATACCACAGACTGACATGTCCTTCACTGTCTTTAGAAGCCATTCTGTATCCGCTGTGCTGACTATACCACAGACTGACATGTCCTTCACTGTCTTTAGAAGCCATGCTGTATCAGCTGTGCTGACTATACCACAGACTGACATGTCCTTCACTGTCTTTAGAAGCCATGCTGTATCAACTGTGCTGACTATACCACAGACTGACATGTCCTTCACTGTCTTTAGAAGCCATGCTGTATCAAGTGTGCTGACTATACCACAGACTGACATGTCCTTCACTGTCTTTAGAAGCCATTCTGTATCCGCTGTGCTGACTATACAACAGACTGACATGTCATTCACTGTCTTTAGAAGCCATGCTGTATCAACTGTGCTGACTATACCACAGACTGACATGTCCTTCACTGTCTTTAGAAGCCATGCTGTATCAACTGTGCTGACTATACCACAGACTGACATGTCCTTCACTGTCTTTAGAAGCCATGCTGTATCCGCTGTGCTGACTATACCACTGACTGACATGTTCTTCACTGTCTTTAGAAGCCATGCTGTATCAACTGTGCTGACTATACCACAGACTGACATGTCCTTCACTGTCTTTAGAAGCCATGCTGTATCAACTGTGCTGACTATACCACAGACTGACATGTCCTTCACTGTCTTTAGAAGCCATTCTGTATCCGCTGTGCTGACTATACCACAGACTGACATGTCATTCACTGTCTTTAGAAGCCATGCTGTATCAACTGTGCTGACTATACCACAGACTGACATGTCCTTCACTGTCTTTAGAAGCCATGCTGTATCAACTGTGCTGACTATACCACAGACTGACATGTCCTTCACTGTCTTTAGAAGCCATGCTGTATCCGCTGTGCTGACTATACCACTGACTGACATGTCCTTCACTGTCTTTAGAAGCCATGCTGTATCAACTGTGCTGACTATACCACAGACTGACATGTCCTTCACTGTCTTTAGAAGCCATGCTGTATCAACTGTGCTGACTATACCACAGACTGACATGTCCTTCACTGTCTTTAGAAGCCATAATGTATCAGCTGTGCTGACTATACCACAGACTGACATGTCCTTCACTGTCTTTAGAAGCCATAATGTATCAGCTGTGCTGACTATACCACAGACTGACATGGGTTTCACTGTCTTTAGAAGCCATGCTGTATCAACTGTGCTGACTATACCACAGACTGACATGTCCTTCACTGTCTTTAGAAGCCATGCTGTATCCGCTGTGCTGACTATACCACAGACTGACATGTCCTTCACTGTCTTTAGAAGCCATGCTGTATCAACTGTGCTGACTATACCACAGACTGACATGTCCTTCACTGTCTTTAGAAGCCATGCTGTATCAACTGTGCTGACTATACCACAGACTGACATGTCCTTCACTGTCTTTAGAAGCCATGCTGTATCCGCTGTGCTGACTATACCACAGACTGACATGTCCTTCACTGTCTTTAGAAGCCATGCTGTATCCGCTGTGCTGACTATACCACTGACTGACATGTCCTTCACTGTCTTTAGAAGCCATGCTGTATCAACTGTGCTGACTATACCACAGACTGACATGTCCTTCACTGTCTTTAGAAGCCATGCTGTATCCGCTGTGCTGACTATACCACAGACTGACATGTCCTTCACTGTCTTTAGAAGCCATGCTGTATCAACTGTGCTGACTATACCACAGACTGACATGTCCTTCACTGTCTTTAGAAGCCATAATGTATCAGCTGTGCTGACTATACCACAGACTGACATGTCCTTCACTGTCTTTAGAAGCCATGCTGTATCCGCTGTGCTGACTATACCACAGACTGACATGTCCTTCACTGTCTTTAGAAGCCATGCTGTATCCGCTGTGCTGACTATACCACAGACTGACATGTCCTTCACTGTCTTTAGAAGCCATGCTGTATCCGATGTGCTGACTATACCACAGACTGACATGTCCTTCACTGTCTTTAGAAGCCATGCTGTATCCGCTGTGCTGACTATACCACAGACTGACATGTCCTTCACTGTCTTTAGAAGCCATGCTGTATCAGCTGTGCTGACTATACCACAGACTGACATGTCCTTCACTGTCTTTAGAAACCATGCTGTATCCGCTGTGCTGACTATACCACAGACTGACATGTCCTTCACTCTCTTTAGAAGCCATGCTGTATCAACTGTGCTGACTATACCACAGACTGACATGTCCTTCACTGTCTTTAGAAGCCATAATGTATCAGCTGTGCTGACTATACCACAGACTGACATGTCCTTCACTGTCTTTAGAAGCCATGCTGTATCAACTGTGCTGACTATACCACAGACTGACATGTCCTTCACTGTCTTTAGAAGCCATGCTGTATCCGCTGTGCTGACTATACCACAGACTGACATGTCCTTCACTGTCTTTAGAAGCCATGCTGTATCAACTGTGCTGACTATACCACAGACTGACATGTCCTTCACTGTCTTTAGAAGCCATGCTGTATCCGCTGTGCTGACTATACCACAGACTGACATGTCCTTCACTGTCTTTAGAAGCCATGCTGTATCAACTGTGCTGACTATACCACAGACTGACATGTCCTTCACTGTCTTTAGAAGCCATGCTGTATCAACTGTGCTGACTATACCACAGACTGACATGTCCTTCACTGTCTTTAGAAGCCATGCTGTATCCGCTGTGCTGACTATACCACTGACTGACATGTCCTTCACTGTCTTTAGAAAGCCATGCTGTATCAACTGTGCTGACTATACCACAGACTGACATGTCCTTCACTGTCTTTAGAAGCCATGCTGTATCCGCTGTGCTGACTATACCACAGACTGACATGTCCTTCACTGTCTTTAGAAGCCATGCTGTATCAACTGTGCTGACTATACCACAGACTGACATGTCCTTCACTGTCTTTAGAAGCCATAATGTATCAGCTGTGCTGACTATACCACAGACTGACATGTCCTTCACTGTCTTTAGAAGCCATGCTGTATCCGCTGTGCTGACTATACCACAGACTGACATGTCCTTCACTGTCTTTAGAAGCCATAATGTATCAGCTGTGCTGACTATACCACAGACTGACATGTCCTTCACTGTCTTTAGAAGCCATGCTGTATCCGCTGTGCTGACTATACCACAGACTGACATGTCCTTCACTGTCTTTAGAAGCCATGCTGTATCCGCTGTGCTGACTATACCACAGACTGACATGTCCTTCACTCTCTTTAGAAGCCATGCTGTATCAACTGTGCTGACTATACCACAGACTGACATGTCCTTCACTGTCTTTAGAAGCCATAATGTATCAGCTGTGCTGACTATACCACAGACTGACATGTCCTTCACTGTCTTTAGAAGCCATGCTGTATCAACTGTGCTGACTATACCACAGACTGACATGTCCTTCACTGTCTTTAGAAGCCATGCTGTATCCGCTGTGCTGACTATACCACAGACTGACATGTTTCACTGTCTTTAGAAGCCATGCTGTATCAACTGTGCTGACTATACCACAGACTGACATGTCCTTCACTGTCTTTAGAAGCCATGCTGTATCCGCTGTGCTGACTATACCACTGACTGACATGTCCTTCACTGTCTTTAGAAGCCATGCTGTATCAACTGTGCTGACTATACCACAGACTGACATGTCCTTCACTGTCTTTAGAAGCCATAATGTATCAGCTGTGCTGACTATACCACAGACTGACATGTCCTTCACTGTCTTTAGAAGCCATGCTGTATCAACTGTGCTGACTATACCACAGACTGACATGTCCTTCACTGTCTTTAGAAGCCATGCTGTATCCGCTGTGCTGACTATACCACAGACTGACATTTCCTTCACTGTCTTTAGAAGCCATGCTGTATCAACTGTGCTGACTATACCACAGACAGACATGTCCTTCACTGTCTTTAGAAGCCATGCTGTATCAACTGTGCTGACTATACCACAGACTGACATGTCCTTCACTGTCTTTAGAAGCCATAATGTATCAGCTGTGCTGACTATACCACAGACTGACATGTCCTTCACTCTAAGAATGTATACTGAAAATGACCTGAGCTGCCATATCCTACTGAGATCTGAGATGATATATCCTACTGAGCTCTGAGATGATATATCCTACTGAGATCTGAGATGATATATCCTACTGATATCTGAGATGATTAATCCTACTGAGATCTGAGATTATATATCCTACTGAGATCTGAGATGATATATCCTACTGAGATCTGAGATGATATATCCTACTGAGATCTGAGCTGCTATATCCTACTGAGATCTGAGATGATATATCCTACTGAGATCTGAGATGATATATCCTACTGAGATCTGAGATGATATATCCTACTGAGATCTGAGATGATGTATCCTACTGAGATCTGAGATGATATATCCTACTGAGATCTGAGATGATATATCCTACTGAGATCTGAGATGATATATCCTACTGAGATCTGAGATGATATATCATACTGAGATCTGAGATGATATATCCTACTGAGATCTGAGATGATATATCCTACTGATATCTGAGATGATATATCCTATTGAGATCTGAGATGATATATCCTACTGAGATCTGAGATGATGTATCCTACTGAGATCTGAGATGATATATCCTACTGAGATCTGAGATGATATATCCTACTGAGATCTGAGCTGCTATATCCTACTGAGATCTGAGATTATATATCCTACGTAGATCTGAGATGATATATCCTACTGAGATCTGAGATGATATATCCTACTGATATCTGAGATGATATATCCTACTGAGATCTGAGATTATATATCCTACTGAGATCTGAGATGATATATCCTACTGAGATCTGAGATGATATATCCTACTGAGATCTGAGATGATATATCCTACTGAGATCTGAGATGATATATCCTACTGAGATCTGAGATGATATATCCTACTGAGATCTGAGATGATGTATCCTACTGAGATCTGAGACGATGTATCCTACTGAGATCTGAGATGATATATCCTACTGAGATCTGAGATGATATATCCTACTGAGATCTGAGATGATATATCCTACTGAGATCTGAGATGATATATCATACTGAGATCTGAGATGATATAGCCTACTGAGATCTGAGATCATGTATCCTACTGAGATCTGAGATGATATATCATCTCAGATCTCAGTAGGATATAGCAACTCAGATCTCAGTAGGATATATAATCTCAGATCTCAGTAGGATATATCATCTCAGATCTCAGTAGGATATAGCAACTCAGATCTCAGTAGGATATAGCAGCTGAGGTCACAGTAGGATATAGTAGCTGAGGTCACAGTAGGATATAGTAGCTGAGGTCACAGTAGGATATAATAGCTGAGGTCACAGGTAGGATATAGTAGCTGAGGTCACACTAGGATATATCATCTCAGACCTCAGCTGCTATATATCCTACTGAGACCTCAGCTGATATATATCCTACTGTGACCTCAGCTGCTATATATCCTACTGAGACCTCAGCTGATATATATCCTACTGAGACCTCAGCTGATATATATCCTACTGTGACCTCAGCTACTATATATCATACTGAGACCTCAGCTGCTATATATCATACTGAGACCTCAGCTGCTATATATCCTACTGAGACCTCAGCTGCTATATATCCTACTGTGACCTCAGCTGCTATATATCCTACTGTGACCTCAGCTGCTATATATCATACTGAGACCTCAGCTGCTATATATCATACTGTGACATTAGCAGCTATATATCATACTGTGACCTCAGCTGCTATATATCATACTGTGACCTCAGCTGCTATATATCCTACTGAGATCTGAGTTGCTATATCCTACTGAGATCTGAGTTGCTATATATCCTACTGAGATCTGAGTTGCTATATCCTACTGAGATCGGAGTTGCTATATATCCTACTGAGATCTGAGTTGCTATATATCCTACTGAGATCTGAGTTGCTATATATCCTACTGAGATCTGAGTTGCTATATATCCTACTGAGATCTGAGATGATATATCCTACTGATATCTGAGATGATATATCCTATTGAGATCTGAGATGATATATCCTACTGAGATCTGAGATGATGTATCCTACTGAGATCTGAGATGATATATCCTACTGAGATCTGAGATGATATATCCTACTGAGATCTGAGCTGCTATATCCTACTGAGATCTGAGATTATATATCCTACGTAGATCTGAGATGATATATCCTACTGAGATCTGAGATGATATATCCTACTGATATCTGAGATGATATATCCTACTGAGATCTGAGATTATATATCCTACTGAGATCTGAGATGATATATCCTACTGAGATCTGAGATGATATATCCTACTGAGATCTGAGATGATATATCCTACTGAGATCTGAGATGATATATCCTACTGAGATCTGAGATGATATATCCTACTGAGATCTGAGATGATATATCCTACTGAGATCTGAGCTGCTATATCCTACTGAGATCTGAGATTATATATCCTACTGAGATCTGAGATGATATATCCTACTGAGATCTGAGATGATATATCCTACTGATATCTGAGATGATATATCCTACTGAGATCTGAGATTATATATCCTACTGAGATCTGAGATGATATATCCTACTGAGATCTGAGATGATATATCCTACTGAGATCTGAGATGATATATCCTACTGAGATCTGAGATGATATATCCTACTGAGATCTGAGATGATATATCCTACTGAGATCTGAGATGATGTATCCTACTGAGATCTGAGACGATGTATCCTACTGAGATCTGAGATGATATATCCTACTGAGATCTGAGATGATATATCCTACTGAGATCTGAGATGATATATCCTACTGAGATCTGAGATGATATATCATACTGAGATCTGAGATGATATAGCCTACTGAGATCTGAGATCATGTATCCTACTGAGATCTGAGATGATATATCCTACTGATATCTGAGATGATATATCCTATTGAGATCTGAGATGATATATCCTACTGAGATCTGAGATGATGTATCCTACTGAGATCTGAGATGATATATCCTACTGAGATCTGAGATGATATATCCTACTGAGATCTGAGCTGCTATATCCTACTGAGATCTGAGATTATATATCCTACTGAGATCTGAGAGATCTGAGATGATATATCCTACTGAGATCTGAGATGATATATCCTACTGATATCTGAGATGATATATCCTACTGAGATCTGAGATTATATATCCTACTGAGATCTGAGATGATGTATCCTACTGAGATCTGAGACGATGTATCCTACTGAGATCTGAGATGATATATCCTACTGAGATCTGAGATGATATATCCTACTGAGATCTGAGATGATATATCCTACTGAGATCTGAGATGATATATCATACTGAGATCTGAGATGATATAGCCTACTGAGATCTGAGATCATGTATCCTACTGAGATCTGAGATGATATATCCTACTGAGATCTGAGATGATATATCCTACTGAGATCTGAGATGATATATCCTAGTGTGACCTCAGCTACTATATCCTACCTGTGACCTCAGCTATTATATCCTACTGTGACCTCAGCTACTATATCCTACTGTGACCTCAGCTACTATATCCTACTGTGACCTCAGCTGCTATATCCTACTGAGATCTGAGTTGCTATATCCTACTGAGATCTGAGATGATATATCCTACTGAGATCTGAGATTATATATCCTACTGAGATCTGAGTTGCTATATCCTACTGAGATCTGAGATGATATATCCTACTGAGATCTGAGATTATATATCCTACTGAGATCTGAGTTGCTCTATCCTACTGTGACCTCAGCTGCTATATATCCTACTGAGACCTCAGCTGCTATATATCCTACTGTGACCTCAGCTGCTATATATCCTACTGTGACCTCAGCTGCTATATATCCTACTGTGACCTCAGCTGCTATATATCCTACTGTGACCTCAGCTACTATATATCCTACTGTGACCTCAGCTACTATATATCATACTGAGACCTCAGCTGCTATATATCCTACTGAGATCTGAGCTGCTATATATCCTACTGAGACCTCAGCTGCTATATATCCTACTGTGACATTAGCTGCTATATATCCTACTGAGACCTCAGCTGCTATATATCCTACTGTGACCTCAGCTGCTATATATCCTACTGTGACCTCAGCTGCTATATATCCTACTGAGACCTCAGCTGCTATATATCCTACTGTGACATTAGCTGCTATATATCCTACTGAGACCTCAGCTGCTATATATCCTACTGTGACCTCAGCTGCTATATATCCTACTGTGACCTCAGCTGCTATATATCCTACTGAGACCTCAGCTGCTATATATCCTACTGTGACCTCAGCTGCTATATATCCTACTGAGACCTCAGCTGCTATATATCCTAATGTGACCTCAGCTGCTATATATCATACAGTAGGATATATAGCAGCTGAGGTCTCAGTAGGATATATAATCTCAGATCTCAGTAGGATATAGCAAATCAGATCTCAGTAGGATATATAATCTCAGATCTCAGTAGGATATATCATCTCAGATCTCAGTAGGATATAGCAACTCAGATCTCAGTAGGATATAGCAGCTGAGGTCACAGTAGGATATAGTAGCTGAGGTCACAGTAGGATATAGTAGCTGAGGTCACAGTAGGATATAATAGCTGAGGTCACAGGTAGGATATAGTAGCTGAGGTCACACTAGGATATATCATCTCAGACCTCAGCTGCTATATATCCTACTGTGACCTCAGCTGCTATATATCCTACTGAGACCTCAGCTGATATATATCCTACTGAGACCTCAGCTGATATATATCCTACTGTGACCTCAGCTACTATATATCATACTGAGACCTCAGCTGCTATATATCATACTGAGACCTCAGCTGCTATATATCCTACTGAGACCTCAGCTGCTATATATCCTACTGTGACCTCAGCTGCTATATATCCTACTGTGACCTCAGCTGCTATATATCATACTGAGACCTCAGCTGCTATATATCATACTGTGACATTAGCTGCTATATATCATACTGTGACCTCAGCTGCTATATATCATACTGTGACCTCAGCTGCTATATATCCTACTGAGATCTGAGTTGCTATATCCTACTGAGATCTGAGTTGCTATATATCCTACTGAGATCTGAGTTGCTATATCCTACTGAGATCGGAGTTGCTATATATCCTACTGAGATCTGAGTTGCTATATATCCTACTGAGATCTGAGTTGCTATATATCCTACTGAGATCTGAGTTGCTATATATCCTACTGAGATCTGAGTTGCTATATCCTACTGAGATCTGAGTTGCTATATCCTACTGAGATCGGAGTTGCTATATATCCTACTGAGATCTGAGTTGCTATATATCCTACTGAGATCTGAGTTGCTATATATCCTACTGAGATCTGAGTTGCTATATCCTACTGAGACCGCAGCTGCTATATATCCTACTGTGACCTTAGCTGATATTTATCATACTGTGACCTCAGCTGCTATATATTCTACTGTGACCTCAGCTGCTATATATTCTACTGTGACCTCAGCTGCTATATATATTCTACTGTGACCTCAGCTGCTATATATCATACTGTGACCTCAGCTGCTATATATCATACTGTGACCTCAGCTGCTATATATCCTACTGTGACCTCAGCTGCTATATATCATACTGTGACCTCAGCTGCTATATATCATACTGTGACCTCAGCTGCTATATATTCTACTGTGACCTCAGCTGCTATATATTCTACTGAGACCTCAGCTGCTATATATCATACTGTGACCTCAGCTGCTATATATGCTACTGTGACCTCAGCTGCTATATATCCTACTGTGACCTCAGCTGCTATATATCATACTGTGACCTCAGCTGCTATATATCCTACTGAGACCTCCGCTGCTATATATCCTACTGAGATCTGAGTTGCTATATATCCTACTGAGATCTGAGTTGCTATATATCCTACTGAGATCTGAGTTGCTATATCCTACTGAGACCGCAGCTGCTATATATCCTACTGTGACCTTAGCTGATATTTATCATACTGTGACCTCAGCTGCTATATATTCTACTGTGACCTCAGCTGCTATATATTCTACTGTGACCTCAGCTGCTATATATATTCTACTGTGACCTCAGCTGCTATATATCATACTGTGACCTCAGCTGCTATATATCATACTGTGACCTCAGCTGCTATATATCCTACTGTGACCTCAGCTGCTATATATCATACTGTGACCTCAGCTGCTATATATCATACTGTGACCTCAGCTGCTATATATTCTACTGTGACCTCAGCTGCTATATATTCTACTGAGACCTCAGCTGCTATATATCATACTGTGACCTCAGCTGCTATATATGCTACTGTGACCTCAGCTGCTATATATCCTACTGTGACCTCAGCTGCTATATATCATACTGTGACCTCAGCTGCTATATATCCTACTGAGACCTCCGCTGCTATATATCCTACTGAGATCTGAGTTGCTATATATCCTACTGAGATCTGAGTTGCTATATCCTACTGAGATCTGAGTTGCTATATCCTACTGAGACCGCAGCTGCTATATATCCTACTGTGACCTTAGCTGATATTTATCATACTGTGACCTCAGCTGCTATATATTCTACTGTGACCTCAGCTGCTATATATTCTACTGTGACCTCAGCTGCTATATATATT
This sequence comes from Oncorhynchus nerka, assembly GCF_034236695.1. Lineage (NCBI taxonomy): Eukaryota > Metazoa > Chordata > Actinopteri > Salmoniformes > Salmonidae > Oncorhynchus > Oncorhynchus nerka. The sequence goes on along the minus strand of NC_088400.1, from coordinate 13,096,303 downwards.
CTACTGTGACCTCAGCTGCTATATATCATACTGTGACCTCAGCTGCTATATATCATACTGTGACCTCAGCTGCTATATATCCTACTGTGACCTCAGCTGCTATATATCATACTGTGACCTCAGCTGCTATATATCATACTGTGACCTCAGCTGCTATATATTCTACTGTGACCTCAGCTGCTATATATTCTACTGAGACCTCAGCTGCTATATATCATACTGTGACCTCAGCTGCTATATATGCTACTGTGACCTCAGCTGCTATATATCCTACTGTGACCTCAGCTGCTATATATCATACTGTGACCTCAGCTGCTATATATCCTACTGAGACCTCCGCTGCTATATATCCTACTGAGATCTGAGTTGCTATATATCCTACTGAGATCTGAGTTGCTATATCCTACTGAGATCTGAGTTGCTATATATCACCCTATCTGTAGAGAAACTCCAATGCCATCCTCCTCTCTTTCATGTTGATGAAACGGTCTATCACTCATTCATACAGTACACACTTTTAGTTTTTGTTGTCCTAGGCTACCTGGCTAAAATGCTTGCTTTCTAGATTAACTTCCTTTCATGGGCAACGTTAGCTAGTTAACATTAGCCTTCTACAGCTAGATACATATTGAACTTCTGTCTTCTCTGGCCAGGGGCACAACAATGTATGAATTAATGGTTGGATCAGAATCTCCGTTATACTGTAATCATTGGCCAGTACGGAGAATTAAGTAAAACCACAAGTTCAAATCCCTATCGCCAACAATGGGTAATTTAGGAAAGTGCCAATTTTAGCTAGCTGGCTAGCCACTAGAGGACAACACAACGAGATGCAACAATTCAAGTTTTTCTGTAAATGACATATGCAAAATACAAGACATACATTTTTTGGTCAAGGGAGGCCAAATGCTTGTTGGCTTTGGTCAAGGGAGGCCAAATGCTTGTTGGCTTTGGTCAAGGGAGGCCAAATGCTTGTTGGCTTTGGTCAAGGGAGGCCAAATGCTTGTTGGCTTTGGTCAAGGGAGGCCAAATGCTTGCTGGCTTTGGTCAAGGGAGGCCAAATGCTTGTTGGCTTTGGTCAAGGGAGGCCAAATGCTTGTTGGCTTTGGTCAAGGGAGGCCAAATGCTTGCTGGCTTTGGTCAAGGGAGGCCAAATGCTTGTTGGCTTTGGTCAAGGGAGGCCAAATGCTTGCTGGCTTTGGTCAAGGGAGGCCAAATGCTTGCTGGCTTTGGTCAAGGGAGGCCAAATGCTTGCTGGCTTTGGTCAAGGGAGGCCAAATGCTTGCTGGCTTTGGTCAAGGGAGGCCAAATGCTTGCTGGCTTTGGTCAAGGGAGGCCAAATTCTTGCTGGCTTTCCTTGCCTTCAATGCTACTGTCACACCCTGACCATAGTTTGCTTTGTATGTTTCTATGTTTTGTTTGGTCAGGGTGTGATCTGAGTGGGCATTCTATGTTGGATGTCTTGTTTGTCTATTTCTATGTCGGGCCTGATATGGTTCTCAATCAGAGGCAGGTGTTAGTCATTGTCTCTGATTGGGAACCATATTTAGGTAGCCTGTTTGGTGTTGGGTTTTGTGGGTGATTGTTCCTGTCTCTGTGTTTGCACCAGATAGGGCTGGTTTGGGTTTTCACGGTTTCTTGTTTTTGTTAGTTTGTTCATGTGAAGTGCTTTATTAAACATGAATCAAAACAACCACGCTGCGCTTTGGTCCGCCTCTCCTTCAAGTCAAGAAAACCGTTACAGCTTCGGGTGGCAACAATGTCATAGTCGTTAAAGAACAGACAGCGTCATATAGATGGGATACACGTAGAGACAGAGGGGCGCTGTCTCGCTCCGATGCTTTTTCCTGTTAGACACATTTAGCCTCTTGTGAATTGAAGGGAATTTATGAAACACACAGATGAAAGATACATTATTTGTGTTATTTGTATTTTTTTATTGGTCCATTTTTTGGGGGGAGTCTGGCTTCTCTTGGATCCATGTTTCCTGATCTGTTTCAGCTGTCTTTGTGCTAGATTGACTTCGCTTACACCGACTACACACCCAGAGTGGTCTATATTGTTGAGCCTGCCTTCTGTTCTGTACCTTACTGACTCTGCCCTGGATTACGGACCTCTGCCTGCCTTCTGTTCTGTACCTTACTGACTCTGCCCTGGATTACGGACCTCTGCCTGCCTTTGACCTGTCTTTTTCCTGCCCCCTGTTTGGGTCAATAAACATATGTGACTCTAGCTGTCTACATCTGGGTCTTAACCTGAGTTCTGATACCATGAATACATGCTGTCATTAAGGAAAAGGGTGGCTAATTTGAAGAATCTAAAATGTAATATATATTTGGATTTGTTTAACACTTTCTTTGGTTACTACATGATTCCATATGTGTTATTTCATAATTGTGATGTCTTCACTACTATTCTACACTGTAGAAAATAGTAAAAAATTAAGAAAACCCTTGGATGAGTAGGTTTGTCCAAACTTTTGACTGGTACTGTATATGCTCTATATTTGCTTCATAGTACTAAAGAGTTAAACACTTCCCAGCAGGCGAGAGAGGAAAAACGAGGGAAAAGATGTAACCCTGATTGTAACTTTCCATCTCTTTCCCCCTCAAGTATAGAAGCAGGACTCTCTTAATTTGAATACTGGCAGCTGCTAAATTAATTCAGATTCAGAACCGGGGCCGTACAATTTCAAGTGAAAATGGATAAATAAATAAATAAAACAATATTAATGAAAAAATGAACGCTCTTTTAATTAGACAGCTTAAAGGGATGAGGGAATAATTGAGACAAGATAATTCATTTAAAGTAGAAAACAGACCAGACAACTCTAACGATGGTGCTCTCAGCTCTTTCTCTCACTAATACAGGTTTTCACCTCCACTACTCCACTAACATATCCCTTCTTGGGCAATCAATGAAATGTATGAATAATATAATGACCAACTCCTGACAAATACAACCGTCTGAATTCATTTTATTTCATTTAATGGAGACCGTGTGGTAAATTAGGGATTTTTTTATTTTCTTTTTTGAATGTCTATCTGTGGAGAAGCCAGATGGAACTGGCATTAACAAAGCTTGATCCGTTTAGAAGGTGAAAAGGGCAGGCTGCAGTTAGCCTATTCAATATTTCAATACCAATTTATGACAGCTTAAATCATACTTTCACTGTCCTGTTAATGTATTGTTAGAATGTGAAAGGTACCTACGGTACCTCTGTGAGAGAGAAGAGAATATAACCTAGACTACAGTCACCAACATTCCTATTCTAATGAAGTAATGTCCATTCTACATCTTCTCTTCTACCTGGCTTGTATCATATCTCTCTCTCTCTCTCTCTCTCTCTCTCTCTCTCTCTCTCATCATCCATCTCTCTTTCTCTCTCATCATCCATCTCTCTCTCTCTTATCATCCATCTCTCTCTCTCTCTCTCTCTCTTATCATCCATCTCTCTCTCTCTCCTATCATCCCTCTTTCTTCTCTCTCTCTCTCCTATCATCCATCTCTCTCTCTCTCTCTCTCTCTCTCTCTCTCTCTCTCTCTCCTATCATCCCTCTATCTCCTCTCTCTATCATTCATCTCTTCTCTCTCTCCTATCATCCCTCTCTCTCCTATCATCCCTCTATCTCCTCTCTCTCCTATCATTCCTCTATCTCCTCTCTCTCCTATCATTCATCTCTCTTCTCTCTCTCCTATCATCCCTCTATCTCCTCTCTCTCCTATCATCCCTCTATCTCCTCTCTCCTCCCTCTTCTCTCTCTCCTATCATCCCTCTCTCTCCTATCATCCCTCTATCTCCTCTCTCTCCTATCATCCCTCTATCTCCTCTCTCTCCTCCCTCTTCTCTCTCTCCTCCAATACTGTGACAGTAATTATGTCTTCAAAGTGAGGACTCCGCTACCCTCCTGGGGCTCTGGAAAAGTTTCTTTCTTTCCCCATTTAGATGTGTACGGTGTGGAAACAACGTAGGAGAATGTATTGCAGGTAAGGCTGGGAATTGCCAGGGACCTCACTATACAAAATGATCAAGATACTAATGTGCTGCTACGATATGTGTTGCAATTCGATACTGCGATTTTATTGCGAATTGATGTTCCAAATATATTGCTCACCAGGGACAAGAGAGAAAACAAGTTCTGATCAAACATGGAAATGAAAATGCTGAAAAAAATGATGGCTCACCATTTAAAAAGAAGATGGAGAACGAGCTAGAGAAGGAGAAATACCAGAGCTTTGGTGCAGGTACAGCCAACCTGCGCTAGCTAACGTTAACTACATAGCGGAAAAATAAAGACGAGAGAATCGTTAATTGGACTGAAAAATAATGTTTAGTGCAGGGGTTCCCAAACTTTTCTGGCCCACGACCCCATTTTCATATCAAAAAAGTATCGCGACCCCAACTATGTGAAAATAATTATGTAATTAACTGACAATGTTTACTTTTTTATTTGGGACTATGGGTGTGGCTTGATGCAAGTCGCGTCAGAGCTCCTCAAAGTCAAGGGGCGTGGTTGACAGTGAGCACCTCATCTCTGCTGTCTCATCCAACAGGGATGGATATTTGGTTTTAACGCAGACAAGACTGAATCCAGCTTCACACAGATATGAGCTGGTGAAGGGCACCATGAGTTTTATGGTGCTTTCAAAACAACTAGGAACTCGAAAAAATACGAAATCATGCCTGCATCATCATGCCTTCAGTTCCCCTGCAGGCCTGCGTTGTTCCTTCAGTTCCCCTGCATGCCTGCGTTGTTCCTTCAGTTCCCCTGCATGCCTGCGTTGTTCCTTCAGTTCCCCTGCGTTGTTCCTTCAGTTCCCCTGCATGCCTGCGTTGTTCCTTCAGTTTCCCAAATATGTCTGTTACATAGAGAAGAGACTTTTTCTTTTCATAACACAGAAAGTCAACCAAGTCAGTTTGTTTTTCACATCCGTTGTGAATGAGACAACAGTTCCTCTCTCAATGTGAAAAATCTCTCCAACCCTCCTCCTCGATAACCACTAAGCCTCGCTGTGAAATAGAACACTGTCATCTCTGATCCCATATCGTAGTTTTGAGAAGAGGCGTGAACACACTGGATGTGGCTTGATGTAGTTTCCAATCCAAGTTATCTGCTGCAGTACTGTATATCTCTGAGTTCTGTGCTCAGCTCTTTTGCCGCAAGGTGCTCTCGGTGTATCCATTATAGCTCAGTGGGTGTATCATACAATGTGTCCATATGGCAGAGGGAGACTCATTCATATCTAAAGTGTAGAGGCCTGCTCGCCATCCCACCATAGATGGAGCCCCATCTGTACAAAAGCCCACCTTTCAATCCCATGGAATCAGTTTCTCATCAGTATAGCCACGCAGCACACTGAACATCCCGTATGCCCCTTAATGCTCTGGAGTTGTGAGACAGAACCACATGTCCTTGTGAACGACAGTCACTCTCCTCTTGATTGCTAGGAATACCATAAATGATTTGTTTAACAGTGTTATCTGACAAAAGTATTGATGTGAGTTTCTGTGCCTCTGCCTCCCCACACATTGTTTTCACCATATCAATTGCGGCCGGTAATATCAACGTCTCTGTAATAATGTGGTGTTTCATAGCATAGTGGGCCTTGTCATTCACTGTGTGTATGATTCAAGTGCAACGGTTAAGTGAGACTTTTTCCATTGATCTAAGGGAGCTCAAACACGATATTAGGCCCTAGTTTGGGAACCACTGCTCTAGTGCCCTCAAACTCAGACACTAGGTGGGTGTAATTACATTATCAGGTAGAAGAGAAAACCAGAAGGCTCCGGACGTCGTAGGGTCAGAGTTGAATTACATTATCAGGTAGAACAGAAAACCAGAAGGCTCCGGACCTCGTAGGGTCAGAGTTGAAATACATTATCAGGTAGAACAGAAAACCAGAAGCCTCCGGACCTCGTAGGGTCAGAGTTGAATTACATTATCAGGTAGAACAGAAAACCAGAAGGCTCCGGACCTCGTAGGGTCAGAGTTGAATTACATTATCAGGTAGAACAGAAAACCAGAAGGCTCCGGACCTCGTAGGGTCAGAGTTGAAATACATTATCAGGTAGAACAGAAAACCAGAAGGCTCCGGACCTCGTAGGGTCAGAGTTGAATTACCCTGCTCTAGTGGATAGATTGTTCCCCCATCACTAATTGCATGTTAATTACAGGTTTAATATTTAATCACGAATGGGGGGGGGACCCCACTGTGATCCAGTTCATATGGAGAACACATTAAGTGGGACCCTAATGCTACACACTAGAGTCGATATACACACTTTACACACACTGAAGCTGGATCACCGAAGCTGGAGACTCGTATCTCCCTCACTAAATTTAAGCACCAGCTGTCAGAGCAGCTCATAGATCATTGCACCTGTACATAGCCCATCTTTAAATAGCCCATCCAACTACCTCATCCCCATACTGGTATTTTTTTTATTTATTTTTTGCTCTTTGCATCCCAGTATCTCTACTTGCACATTCATCTTCTGCACATCTACCACTCCAGTGTTTAATTGCTAAATTGTAAATATTTCGCCACTTTGGCCTATTTATTGCCTTACCTCCCTAATCTTACCTCATTTGCTCACAATGTACATAGACTTTTCTGTTGTATTACTGACTGTACGTTTATTTATCCCATGTGTAACTCTGTGTTGTTGTTTGTGTCGCACTGCTTTGCTTTATCTTGGCCAGGTCACAGTTGTAAATGAGAACTTGTTCTCAACTAGCCTACCTGGATAAATAAAGGTGAAAATAAAATTAAAATAAACACGCACACAGGGATTTTGTGTAGAAATGTGGTAGTGGAGTATGGGCCTGAGGGCACACACTTAGTGTGCTGTGGATTCTGTGCTGCCTTGGCAGGAACTAATGGGGATCCATAATAAACCCCAGGAAGAGTAGCTGCTGCCTTGGCAGGAACTAATGGGGATCCATAATAAACCCCAGGAAGAGTAGCTGCTGCCTTGGCAGGAACTAATGGGGATCCATAATAAACCCCAGGAAGAGTAGCTGCTGCCTTGGCAGGAACTAATGGGGATCCATAATAAACCCCAGGAAGGGTAGCTGCTGCCTTGACAGGAACTAATGGGGATCCATAATAAACCCCAGGAAGAGTAGCTGCTGCCTCGACAGGAACTAATGGGGATCCATAATAAACCCCAGGAAGAGTAGCTGCTGCCTTGGCAGGAATTAATGGGGATCCATAATAAACCCCAGGAAGAGTAGCTGCTGCCTTGACAGGAACTAATGGGGATCCATAATAAACCCCAGGAAGAGTAGCTGCTGCCTTGGCAGGAACTAATGGGGATCCATAATAAACCCCAGGAAGAGTAGCTGCTGCCTTGGCAGGAACTAATGGGGATCCATAATAAACCCCAGGAAGAGTAGCTGCTGCCTTGACAGGAATTAATGGGGATCCATGATAAACCCCAGGAAGAGTAGCTGCTGCCTTGACAGGAACTAATGGGGATCCATAATAAACCCCAGGAAGAGTAGCTGCTGCCTTGGCAGGAACTAATGGGGATCCATAATAAACCCCAGGAAGAGTAGCTGCTGCCTTGGCAGGAACTAATGGGGATCCATAATAAACCCCAGGAAGAGTAACTGCTGCCTTGACAGGAACTAATGGGGATCCATAATAAACCCCAGGAAGAGTAGCTGCTGCCTTGACAGGAACTAATGGGCATCCATAATAAACCCCAGGAAGAGTAGCTTCTGCCTTGACAGGAACAAATGGGCATCCATAATACACCCCAGGAAGAGAAGTGGCAGGGTAGCCTAGTGGTTAGAGTGTTGGAATCCCAGAGGTGACAAGGTACAAATCTGTTGTTCTGTTCTTAAGTTCTTAACTGACTTGCCTAGTTAAATAAAGGTTAAAAAAAAAGATTTTGCCTTGGCAGGAACTTTTTTTTAAATGTTACCTTTATTTAACTAGGCAAGTCAGTTAAGAACAAATTCTTATTTTCAATGACGGCCTAGGAACAGTGGGTTAACTGCCTGTTCAGGGGCAAAACGACAGATTTGTACCTTGTCAGATCGGGGATATGAACTTGCAACCTTTCGGTTACTAGCTCAACGCTCTAACCACTAGGCTACCCTGCCGCCCCTAATGGGCATCCATAATAAATACAAACTGAACTCTGTATTTGGTCATGGTTGTCCAGTTGGGATAAAGATGTTCATTTATAAAATTAACATCTTGTTTCCTCCCCCAGCCCATTGATTTCTGTGTGACCCTGACTGTGTGTGGGTGGTTCTTTAATCCTGGGTTGTTGTGTCTCTTTAATGGTGTGTAATGAGTGGCAGTCAGAGGGGAGTATCTTGTATCACTGCTCTTTACTCATATAATTAGTCACTGGCTCTCCAGAGCATGTCAACCCCCCCCCATAGGGAAATGCTTCATTCATCTTTCTAAATGCATAACAGTTTTACAAAGACTCAGAGTCCTGCCAACATCCAAGGTCAGGACTCCTCTTCTCAGCCAACTGTTAGAGGACCAGGATGTACAACGTCATTTCTTATTTATATTTGTATTGAATATTAATTTACCCTGGTAGGTCTGGAGATACAATCTATTTTTTACAAGAGAGACCATGTACTGTACTGGTTGTGATGGTCTGGTTGTCCTCCAATATATTCTGATGTCTATCTATGATGTCTCTCTGGTCTAAAATCATCTCAAATAAACACAATCAAAATATAATTTAAAAAAATGTTTTAAAAATGAGATACGTTTTATGCAACATTTATTTTGAGTGCGGACCAATCACCTTTGTTTCTTATCTGTATTCACTGGTTTTAGGCACCAACCAAACCGTTGGGAGAGCGACATGGTACAGATGAAGTCTCTACGATCTAAGCTTTTAGTAATGAAGCAATCACCTTGCCTATATTCACTACACTACAGTATGTTTCCATCCTCTTGCATATGTACCTTACTGCCCTATACTGTACCTTACTGTCCTGTACTATACCTTACTGTCCTGTAGTGTACCTTACTGACCTGTAGTGTACCTTACTGTCCTGTAGTGTACCTTACTGTCCTGTACCTTACTGTCCTGTACCTTACTGTCCTGTACTGTACCTTACTGTCCTGTACTAAACCTTACTGTCCTGTACCTTACTGTCCTGTACTGTACCTTACTGTCCTGTACTGTACCTTACTGTCCTGTACTGTCCTGTACTTTACCTTACTGTCCTGTACTGTCCTGTACTGTACCTTACTGTCCTGTACTGTACCTTACTGTCCTGTACTGTCCTGTACTATACCTTACTGTCCTGTACTGTCCTGTACCTTACTGTCCTGTCCTGTACTGTACCTTACTGCCCTGTACTATACCTAACTGTACTGTACTGTACCTTACTGTCCTGTACTATACCTTACTGTCCTGTACCGTACCTTACTGTCCTGTAGTGTACCTTACTGTCCTGTACCTTACTGTCCTGTAGTGTACCTTACTGTCCTGTACTATACCTTACTGTCCTGTACTATACCTTACTGTCCTGTAGTGTACCTTACTGTCCTGTACTATACCTTACTGTCCTGTACTATACCTTACTGTCCTGTACTGTCCTGTACCTTACTGTCCAGTACTATACCTTACTGTCCTGTACTATACCTTACTGTCCTGTACTGTCCTGTACCTTACTGTCCAGTACTATACCTTACTGTCCTGTACTATACCTTACTGTCCTGTACTGTCCTGTACCTTACTGTCCTGTACTATACCTTACTGTCCAGTAGTGTACCTTACTGTCCTGTACTATACCTTACTGTCCTGTACTATACCTTACTGTCCTGTAGTGTACCTTACTGTCCTGTAGTGTACCTTACTGTCCTGTACTATACCTTACTGTCCTGTACTATACCTTACTGTCCTGTACCTTACTGTCCTGTACTGTACCTTACTGTCCTGTACTATACCTTACTGTCCTGTACTGTCCTGTACCTTACTGTCCTGTAGTGTACCTTACTGTCCTGTACTATACCTTACTGTCCTGTACTGTCCTGTACCTTACTGTCCTGTACTATACCTTACTGTCATGTAGTGTACCTTACTGTCCTGTAGTGTACCTTGCTGTCCTGTACTGTACCTTACTGTCCTGTAGTGTACCTTACTGTCCTGTAGTGTACCTTACTGTCCTGTACTATACCTTGCTGTCCTGTACTGTCCTGTACCTTACTGTCCTGTAGTGTACCTTACTGTCCTGTAGTGTACCTTACTGTCCTGTACTATACCTTACTGTCCTGTACTGTCCTGTACCTTACTATCCTGTACTATACCTTACTGTCCTGTACTGTCCTGTACCTTACTGCCCTGTACTATACCTTACTGTCCTGTACCTTACTGTCCTGTACTGTACCTTAATGTCCTGTACTATACCTTACTGTCCTGTACTATACCTTACTGTACTGTACCTTACTGTCCTGTACTGTACTGTACCTTACTGCCCTATACTGTACCTTACTGTCCTGTAGTGTACCTTACTGTCCTGTACTGTACTGTACCTTACTGCCCTATACTGTACCTTACTGTCCTGTAGTGTACCTTACTGTCCTGTAGTGTACCTTACTGTCCTGTCCTGTACTGTACCTTACTGCCCTATACTGTACCTTACTGTCCTGTAGTGTACCTTACTGTCCTGTAGTGTACCTTACTGTCCTGTCCTGTACTGTACCTTACTGCCCTATACTGTACCTTACTGCCCTATACTGTACCTTACTGTCATGTAGTGTACCTTACTGTCCTGTCCTGTACTGTACCTTACTGTCCTGTAGTGTACCTTACTGTCCTATACTGTACCTTACTGTCCTGTACTGTACCTTACTGCCCTATACTGTACCTTACTGTCCTGTAGTGTACCTTACTGTCCTATACTGTACCTTACTGCCCTATACTGTACCTTACTGCCCTATACTGTACCTTACTGTTCTGTAGTGTACCTTACTGTCCTGTAGTGTACCTTACTGTCCTGTAGTGTACCTTACTGTCCTGTACTGTCCTGTACTATACCTTACTGTCCTGTACTATACCTTACTGTCCTGTACTATACCTTACTGTCCTGTACTGTCCTGTACCTTACTGTCCAGTAGTGTACCTTACTGTCCTGTACTATACCTTACTGTCCTGTACTGTACCTTACTGTCCTGTAGTGTACCTTACTGTCCTGTACTATACCTTACTGTCCTGTACTGTCCTGTACCTTACTGTCCTGTACTGTACCTTACTGTCCTGTAGTGTACCTTACTGTCCTGTACTATACCTTATTGTCCTGTAGTGTACGTTACTGTCCTGTAGTGTACCTTACTGTCCTGTACCTTACTGTCCTGTACCTTACTGTCCTGTACTGTACCTTACTGTCCTGTACTGTACCTTACTGTCCTGTACTGTACCTTACTGTCCTGTACTGTACCTTACTGTCCTGTAGTGTACCTTACTGTCCTGTACTATACCTTACTGTCCTGTACTGTACCTTACTGTCCTGTAGCGTACCTTACTGTCCTGTAGTGTACCTTACTGTCCTGTACTGTCCTGTACTATACCTTACTGTCCTGTACTATACCTTACTGTCCTGTACTATACCTTACTGTCCTGTACTGTCCTGTACCTTACTGCCCTGTACTGTACCTTACTGTCCAGTACTGTACCTTACTGTCCTGTACTGTCCTGTACCTTACTGTCCAGTAGTGTACCTTACTGTCCTGTACTATACCTTACTGTCCTGTACTGTACCTTACTGTCCTGTAGTGTACCTTACTGTCCTGTACTATACCTTACTGTCCTGTACTGTCCTGTACCTTACTGTCCTGTACTGTACCTTACTGTCCTGTAGTGTACCTTACTGTCCTGCACTGTACCTTACTGTCCTGTACCTTACTGTCCTGTACTATACCTTACTGTCCTGTAGTGTACCTTACTGTCCTGTACTATACCTTACTGTCCTGTACTATACCTTACTGTCCTGTACTATACCTTACTGTCCTGTACTGTCCTGTACCTTACTGTCCTGTACTATACCTTACTGTCCTGTACTATACCTTACTGTCCTGTACTATACCTTACTGTCCTGTACTATACCTTACTGTCCTGTAGTGTACCTTACTGTCCTGTACTGTCCTGTACCTTACTGTCCTGTACCTTACTGTCCTGTCCTGTACCTTACTGTTCTGTACTATACCTTACTGTCCTGTAGTGTACCTTACTGTCCTGTCCTGTACCTTACTGTCATATACTGTACCTTACTGCCCTGTACTGTATACCACCTTACTGTACATCACCTTACTGACAGAGAACACTCAGGCAACACAGTCCTGGTGACTGACTCAGCAGAACAGCGAACACTCTGGTAACTAAGCCCTGATGACTGACTTGATAGAACTCTCTCACCTCTATCCACACCAGGCCTCCAATTTGAATGTACAGTTGAAGTCAGAAGTTTACATGGACTTAGGTTGGAGTCATTAAAACTCATTTTCAACCACTCCACCAATTTTTTGTTAACAAACTATAGTTTTGGCAAGTCGGTTAGGACATCTAATTTGTGCATGACACAAGTAATTTTTCCAACAATTGTTTACAGACAGATTATTTCAATTATAATTCACTGTATCACAATTCTAGTGGGTCAGAAGTTAACATACACTAAGTTGACTGTGCTTTTAATAAACAGCTTGGAAAATTCCAGAAAATTATGTCATGGGTTTAGAAGCTTCTGATTGGAGGTGTACCTGTGGATGTATTTTAAGGCCTACCTTCAAACTCAGTGCCTCTTTGCTTGATATCATGGGGAAATCAAAAGAAATCAGCCAATAAATTGTAGACCTCCACAAGTATTGGTTCATCCTTGGGAGCAATTTCCAAACGCCTGAAGGTACCACGTTCATCTGTACAAACAATAGTACACAAGTATAAACACCATGGGACCACGCAGCTGTCATACCGCTCAGGAAGGAGACGTGTTCTGTCTCCTAGAGATGAACGCACTTTGGTACAAAAAGTGCAAATCAATCCCAGAACAACAGCAAAGGACCTTGGGAAAAATGCTGGAGGAAACAGGTACAAAAGCATCTATATCCACAGTAAAACAAGTCCTATATCGACATAACCTGAACGGCCGCTCAGCAAGCAAGAAGCCACTGCTACAAAACCGACATAAAAAAGCCTGACTACAGTTTGCAACTGCACATGGGGAGAAATGTACTTTCTGGAGAAATGTCCTCTGGTCTGATGAAACAATAATAGAACTGTTTGGCCATAATGACCATCGTTATGATTGGAGGAAAAAGGGGGAGGCTTACAAGCCAAAGAACACCATCCCAACCGTGAAGCACGGGGGTGGCAGCATCATGTTGTGGGGGTGCTTTGCTGCAGGAGGGACTGGTGCACTTCACAAAATAGATGGCATCATGAGGGGGAACATTATGTGGATATATTGAAGCAACATCAGACATCAGTCAGGAAGTTAAAGCTTGGTTGCAAATGGGTCTTCCAACTGGACAATGGTCCCAAGCATACTTCCAAAGTTGTAGCAAACTGGCCTAAGGACAACAAAGTCAAGGTATTGGAGTGGCCATCACAAAGCCCTGACCTCCATCCAATAGAACATTTGTGGGCAGAACTGAAAATGCGTGTGTGAGCAAGGAGGCCTACACACCTGACTCAGTTACACCAGCTCTGTCAGGAGGAATGGGACAAAATTCACCCACCTTATTGTGGGAAGCT